>NW_022639519.1:89524-100666 GCF_010583005.1 Odontomachus brunneus | reverse complement strand
TATATATATATATATATATATATATATATATATATATATATATATATATATATATATATATATATGTTTTTGACTTGACACTTAACGTGACATTTGTCAATAGAGAAATCTTTTGTTCTGCTAACGGTCCTGCTAACATAAATTTCTGCTGCATCCGTTACTACTCGTTATCTTAACTTATCGCAACGACTGACGGCAGATTATGTAATTGACACATTGATATTGCTATACTGAATGCTTATCAAACTTTTTTTAACTGATTATCACATACTGTGCACGCTTTTCCGGCGATGCCTATAAAGTAAGAAATATTATTTTCAGTGCATTACTGAAAGGCTGCAGTGCAACAATGGAGAACAGCAGTTTATCAGAAACTAAGCAGAATGAAGATGAGAGAATAGTGAGCGGCAAGTCAGATAAGTTAGAAACTGAACAGAATAAATGTGATAGACTGATAAATGATAAATCAGTTAAGTTGGAAACTGAACAGAATGAAAGTGACAGGATGATAAGCAATGAACTAGATAAGTTAGAAATTGAACAGAGTGAAAGTGATAAGATGATGAGCGATGAGGCAGATAAACCAAGAGAATCAAAGCCTTTTAATACATCGTTTGATTTATACTGTGCTGTCAACAAATTAGTACCATATCCAGAGGCAGATATTATAGAATCTGTAGATTTTACATACCTTGGGTTAGAGATTACTAAGAAAAATGCTTACCTACAAAGAATGGACAAGGAGAAACGTCCTAAGACTATAGTTTGTCATGATATGAAAGGTGGTTACCTGGAAGATAGGTAATATTCAAACATATACATTTATGATCTACTGTATAAGTTAATATATGCTCAAGTTCATTGTTTGCATTATCTCTTTGGCCTATTTTTTTTGCAGATATTTCTGGGGTTCTACATCCCATGATTCTTACTTATTTTACAATTGGTATGCAATAGATACGTTTATTTACTTTAGTCATCATTTAGTAACTATCCCACCCTATGGTTGGATATGCGCAGCCCACAAACATGGTGTGAAAATATTGGGCACCATCATCACGGAAAATGATGCATCTGGACATCTGTTCTGGCAAGAAATGGTCCAATCAAACGACAAATTAAAAACATTCGCGGATTCTTTAGTAATCCTTACAAAACAATACGGATTTGATGGTTGGCTCTTGAACTTTGAGACCAATTTCCAAAATAAAGATTTTGATCTGAAATCAGTACCTAACGCAGTGGATAAGGTGCTTTATTTTGTTAAGTACCTGACTGAGACCCTTCATAAGGAAGTCGAGAACTCTGAAGTGATCTGGTATGACTGCTTAGTCAAAACAGGCTTTTTAAAGTGGCAGAATAAACTCGACGAGGAAAATAAGTAATTTATCTTTTTATCCCTCAGTTTTCTTTAAATCGTGTTTATGTTATTTACAGCGCATCGTAATGAGGTTTATTTTCTTCTCAGAGACTTCTTCATGAATTGCGACGGTATATATTTAAACTACCAATGGACAGAAAACCATCTCGAAAATACCAGTGAAATGGTGAAACAGTTACAACGTGACCATAGAGATGTTTACGTAGGATTGGACATCTTCGCGAGAGGTACTTCAGGTATTGGCAAGTTCAACTGCACACAGGTAACTATTATATTTGGTATTACTAACAAGGGACATTACTCGAGTGTCACGCCATTTTTCTTGAAACTCAACATGCACATAGCATATGACATGACATTTCATATTTGATATTTTATATCGGCCTGTTCTTTAATTTGCACAATTATTTAGACGATTGTTTATAGGTTTTGCACTTATGGATTTCAGGTTTACGGGTTTATTGGTTTTCGAGTTATGGATTTTGAGTGCATGAGTTTACATGCTTGTAGTTTTTAGGTTTATGTATTTTAGATTTACATGTTATGGGCGATATAAATATCAGTTTTTACGTACATCGCCATTTCGAGTTTTGTTTAAATAATCGTCTAAATAATTGTGCAAATTAAAAAACGGGCCGATATAAAATATCAAATATGAAATGTCATGTCATATGCTATATGCATGTTGAGTTTAAAAAAAAATGGCGTGTCATACTTGGGTATTGTCCCTTGTAAGAATTTCGTACAATCGAGATAATGCACAAATAAATGTTTCCTTATGTTTCTTCTTCATAGGCTCTGGATATGATACGGAAATATAACTTTTCCATTGCTATCTTCGCACCGGCTTGGACGCACGAGCACTTTGGACCGAAGCACTTCAATGTGGTGGACGACGTGTTTTGGTCCTTATTATTCCCACACTTACATGTGCATGTACCTATCTACGAGGATGAAGTATTCCGGTCTACTTTCTGTCGCGGCGCCGGTAGCCGCTACTATTATAATGGCCAGGTGAAATTGAGCGATTGATAAAATAGCTTGTAAAGTTAGTCGCAAGCACGATTTCAAAAATTCACGAAACGTGTTTATCTCCATTCGTATATAGGAAAATTCTTTACCAAAGAGATTGAACAACAGAAAAGGATTTTACGAACTCCGACTGCAACAGCCACAGCTCTCGGTACCCGTACGAATTTTGGATTTGAAAGCTACAACGTACGAACGTCTTATGGCAGAAAAGCCTGTGATCGATAAGAAAGACTGCATAGATAATAGAGATAATGGGAATAATATTATAATTCCGATGACACGGATAGAAGAACTGTACTTAAAAGGCTGGCATATCATCGAAGAGGACGAGAACCTTACGGACAAATCGATGGTTCTTCGAGGGAACACCTTCGAGTACTGTGAAGATTTCTCCTACGAAGGTGGCGGATGTTTGAGAATGATCACTAGAAATGAGAAACTCTATCACAGGTGAGAGGAATGTTTCTTTCGTCTAAACGACAGTTTGCATATAGTGATCCAGCAAAATATACTTATTTAATACTTTATTATTTCGTGTTTTGCAGGTTGTTCCTCGTTTACGTGAATTTCAAGCTATACATTCAGGCGAGCATTGTTTACACCAAGACTAACGATTCGACGCGTGAACCTCCCGTTCTCATCCTCGGCAGAAACAGCGCTTTGAAAGCCATCCAACCTCACAATCATTTCAGAGTAAACAGCAGATGGTGGAAATGGTAAGTTCAGCGAATTTATTAATCGGCGATAACAGCATCGCGGATCGATTCCAGTCGTCATGGTCCTGTTTTTTGCAGTATCTACTTAACGAACTTCAAGACTGTGGACGAGATCGGCGTGTTGTTCCAGAGGAACTGCGTATGCTACTTGGGTGAAGTTGCGTTGGATAAGTACGACCACGTTTTCGGTGAGTAGCAGTGTAAATCTTTAGCAGATTACGTGAACGATCGCGGAGAGCAGGCAGCCACAAGCGGCCGCGCATAGCAGGTGGATTGCGTCACGATAAAAGTATATCGCAAGGCTCTCGATCGCGTGAAGAACCGTTCCTTAGCGATCACACCCTAGGTGCCCTCCTCCTCCTCCTTCGCTTCATGGTCGCCGCTGTCGTTGTCGTCGTCGTCGATTGAGAACTGCTTGGGTGAAAGGAACACCGTTGTTCCACGATAGACCGGCCGACCGGCCGGGACACCGTTCGATCCTACGGTCGCTCGACATTCCTGCGGGCCACGTGCGAAAGCGCGGCAGTTTCACGCGCCAACGATACCGCTGGAAACAGCGAAACTGCTCGCTCGTTCGCGACGATAGTCTGCGCGTTGCCACTCAATAGCGAAGCAGACATTTCTAACGTTTCACGCGTGTCAAGCGCTCAGATGTTTCCGCTTCTGTTACAAGGATATCAGCATTCCACGGTCGATCTTCACCGGTTCGCATCGACGGATGCGCTGCTTATCGTCGCGCGGATGCGAGTTCCGTTCGGAACCCGCGGCTCCGAGACGCGGGGTCGAATCGTCGGCGTCGCGGCTCCCACGCTCGCGGCGAACGGTATTATTCGCGCTACGGAGGAGGGGAAGGAGGGCACGCAGGCGTTTGTTACTATCGACGCATTGATAGGCGCGCGTCGATTATCGTGTGCCATCTACCTGTCGAGAGATGCGACACACATATGTTCGATTGCATCGGGACTCTCCATTAGCTCGCCGGCGCTTTCTAATGCTTTGCGCAATTAACGACGCGGTAAGCTACGCAAACCGCCGCGCGTTCCACATGTGCCATCTTCGCGCTCACGAGAAGAAACTCGACGATGAGAGTGGACAATTTCTCGAGCCGCGCGATTCACGGCGAATCGATGACTTTTCCGCTCGAATTTTTGTCGCGAAAGTCACAACGCGACGACGTCTCAATCGATACACTGAGAAGAAAGAAACAGATGAATCAAAGTTGGCTGTCACCAGCCATCAAATTACGCGCAACAATAAATTGCGTTGATATAGTTGATTCAATGATTGGACCAAAAATGGTCCAATCATTGAATCAATTTATATAACTCGTCACCAGCAACTATATAATTCGTTCGATCGGTTAAACATTTGCTTAAACGAATTTCGTTCGTTCAAGCAAAGTCTCGTTAAATCAACTTTTTTCTCAGTGTAGAATGACGCCGTGGTGATTGATTCTGTGGGCAATTATCACGTAACAAATTCCAACGTGCAGTAAGAGGAAATTAGATTGTGATTTTAATTGTGTTATTTTGATCACGAGTATGGACAGAGAGAGGATTGTTTGATATTATAACAAAGGCCCGTATACTACTTCGATTAATTATAACCAACGATACGTTCGTTAGAGTTCGTTAGCAGGCGGTCTGCGAAATGGAGGAGGGCATTGAGTCGCAATCCGAGGGAATTACGTTCCCTTGTGTTATAATACGTGATTTGTAACCGTAGAGTTCGACGAGTTCATTGATATTCCTGCGGTTATCAGGTCGATCTTTTTTTTTGCGGCCTCAACGTCGCACTCTGCATCGCAAACTACGTTCTACCGTCCAACGCCGGTCTCACTTATTAATTACGTCGAGTACTCTTTGTGGAGACCACTTTCCCTCGGCGAATTCGAAGCGAACAGAACGACATTGTCGAATCGCCGATCTTTTATCCCTCTATGTGTGTTCTTCGATTTTCCGCTGTGTGCACACAGAAAAATATCATACTTCTGCTAAGAGAAACGATTTCTTTAAGTTTACTTTTCTTCTAAGTAATTATTACCTTCAATGGAGAGGGAGATAATATTTTTTGAATAATATATACTCTTAAAATATTATTAGTCTTTAAATTTGTCTTTATATTTGTCACAAATTTTTAAAAAGCTCATTATCATATACTCCGAAGAAGAATTTGTTCTTTGATTTTCCAATTTTTTCCATATGTGTGTATCTCACTCTCGTCTGTACATATGCGCAAAATTAAGTATCTAGAATAATTTCAACGAATATTTAAGTAGGTCAAATCTAGTGTTAGCAATATGAAATCGGAAATTTCTATTTGGATAAACAGCGCTGTGTGCACACAGAAAAATATGATACTTCTGCTGAGAAAAACGCTCACTCAGTCTACTTTCCCTTTAAGTACTGATTGTCTTCAACAGATAATATTTTCTTAAAGATAATCTTGAAGTATAATAATATTCTAAGATGTATTCATCATAAATCTTGGAAAAGTTCATTATCATATGCTTCAAAGAAGAATTCTCTTTACGAGAATTTTATAAGACTTCATTTATAGAATATTATGAAATTAAATTTTTAATTTAATTTAATATTCTTGATTGGAGTGCTAAATTCGCTAAGATTCAGTGTGTATTCTGCACAAATTTGATGCTTTCGTGATGGCCTTATGATAGATTTGTGGATATATAAACTTGTGAAATACTTGGGACAAGTAATTACTCGAACAAGTATTTACTCGAACGCAGTATGTAATTTTCTGTATGTAGTATTTGATATCATTGATATCTAGTACACGCAAATAGTAGACTCCAAGTGGCGTCTATCATTCTTGAAAGCGTGAATCGCGAGATATTCGAGTACCCATCAATCTTCCTCGTCTGTAACAATGTTAACACAATTATCCGTATAACGATTTGAGGCGCGCATCCGGTCGCGATAATCGGCGCGGCAATTATCGCGGGAGGATACGCGCGGAAACTTCAGGCGATCGATAAGGCGTCATTGTGTCGAGTGGGTTGCCGGGATTCGTGATATTATTTCGCAAGATCTCTCTCCCGTAGGCAGCCCGCGGATGCTTCTTCTCTCGCGGAGGCCGGTCGTTCATATTTATAAGCCGAGAGACCGACGACTCTCCTCTCTGTCGTGCATTTTTAAACGAAGCTAGACGGTGGGTGTTGAACTCTCGGTACGTTGACATAGAAATTCCTCGATGGCATCCTCATCGTCTATCAATACCTTCTTGAAAACGGCAGCGTTGCTCTTCGCGATGAGATCCTTTATCTCCGAATATACAACAGTTTAATTAATAGAAATGGTCGCGAAGAACTCGCGTCATCGTTGTATGAGGAAGAAGTTGTTGATTATGGCTTTTTTCCGAAATATTTTAATCAAAAGTTAGGTCAAACTTCTGGATGAGCCATTTGTACGTTGAGAGAAAAAGATACCTAAAAAATAGTAAATATTTATTTGGTGGGTATATATTTAATTAAATATCAATTCTCTTTTATTTAAATAGAATAAACAAATGATTTCATGAAAAACTAAAGTTTTCTTAAGGTTTTAAGAAAGTATTTTCTTATTTGTGTGAAGAATATTTTATTTTAGTAGAAGTAAACATGTTATCTCAGTGTGTACTCACCGAATCAATATTTATTATTTCTTAGATATTCTTTCCTTCAATGTAATGCCGTGGCATTTCCATTGCGAACATGATCGCATTCTAGCTATCATTAATCTGTCATTTTTTTTACATAGAGTAAAACATCTATACCAAGAGTCGAAATATCTAAAGAAGATAAGAAATATTTATTTAATGGGTACCAATAACTAATAAAATATTTAATTGTACTAATATATTTATTTTTGCATTGAGAAAAGTCTCTTTTTCGAGTGTGTGCGTGTATAAGAAAATATATATTTTTTTAAGAAACCATTTTTTATTTGAAAACATTTATTCTATTGAAACGAATTTAGATAGAGATAAAGATGTTGTATTAGTACCCACCGAATAAATTTTTTTTTTCGGTTATTTTCTCTTAGAGTGCAATTATTGACACTCTGCTTAGTCATTGACACTCTAAAACAGCTTGGTGGTTTTTGCAGCAGCATCTGTTCACAGTTTTAGTTGTAAAAATTTCTCTTGGGATTATAGAGCGCATGCAAAAAACTCAACTGTAATGCTGATCGCAAGAAAACCCAGTCTTTTCCAGAGTACCAATGACTAAAAGGGATATCAATAATTGGATATTTCACCCTACTTGCGCTTAATTATCCTCTAAGTTGTTGGGGTGTGTGAAGTCAGCATCCCAACTTAAAAATTCAATAATTCTGATTAGAATTCCAGCTTCCTTTTGAAGAGTATAGGAGCACTTTTATGTTAATTAAAAGAGTTTCAGCTGTGAAAATTAAATTGAAAAATAGAACGCTAACTTCAGTGTCGGGTGTGAAGTCAGCACTCCATTTTTTAATTACTACTTTAGTAGTAGTTAATCGTCGGGATTCTTAATGAACATAAAAGTACTCCTATACTCTTCAAGAAGAAGCTGGAGCTCTGATTGAAACAAGCCAATTCTAAAGTTGGTGTGTCAATTCCACACACCCCCATGCAGATGCAAAGGAACGATCAACCCCGACGACGTGTCAGGAAAATACACTTTCGACGACGTAATCGCCGCGGTTCAACAGCCGCGTTGTCCTCCCCGCTTCTTGGCCGTAATTCACCAAGTCGAAGAGTAGGACGGCGAACTGTCTTGCGGTCAAGCAACCGCTCGCAACGAGCGTTTTGCATTCTCGCGCAAAAGCCCCCGTCGATATCTCCGCTATCGTGACGTGAAAGTAAAACATGTTCGATCGCACGCGTGCGCATATTCGTTTGCGTTCAGATCTTTCTCGTCGGTCGCTGTCAAGCCTGATTGACGATCGTCGACAAAGAGGAGGGCAGGAGTAAAGAATTAGACAAAAAAACTAATGGAAGATGAAAGAAGGCATACCTGTTCGCGGATACGATTGGATACGTTTTCGGGGAGTGAACCCGCGCGCCTCGCGACCTTCAGCGCGAATAAGACAGCACGTTTATTTTACGTCGCATTTTTCGTCGTGGTTTAATTATACGATCACCCCGGTATCCTTGAGCCAATTGAGATTTATGTACACCGGTTTAAAATGCTGCCCGCAGCAGCAGCAGCAGCAGCAGTAGTAGTAGTAGTAGTAGTAGTAGTTGTACTATAGCAATAGTAGTCCTCGCCGATCAAAATTCACCGGAGGAACGGAGGCCGCAAGTGCGCGCGTACGGTGAAATACGCGAGGACGAGGAGTCGATCCGTGCGATTCAGTGCCAACAAGCTCCATCGCGAGCTCGCGAATGAGAAATGATTTAAAAGCAATTTTGTGATAATCGCAATATTTCATATTAAATGCACATATTGAAGAAAAATACTTGAAAATTTATTTGTGGGATATAAATTTATTTCTGTGAAGTAAAGTATATTTCTGAGAAATTAAATTTATTTCTGCGAATATAAACTTCATATCGCACAAGTAAATTTTCAAGTTCTTTTTGTGCACTGAGTAGGTTATTTTTTTATTTTCACATACCTTTTCCTCAGTGCTTTTATTCGGAATATTTTCAGAATATATCTTTCCCGTCGAATTTCGACAACAATTTATATGATTTTTTGCACAATATTTTTGATTGGATAATATCCGTGATTGGAGTCGCCTATTCCACAATTTGCAATGTTAAAAATCGCGGTCGCGCTTTAAAGAGGAACGCTTTGCGGTGGCCACAATTATTTTTTCCCTCTCCGTTATATTGCGCTCGCGAGCCACAACGAGATGCGTGGGTCGCGTCGGAGCGGTAAATGACGTTTCTCAATTAAAATCGCCGCGCCTCATTTGCGGCATCGCGCGAGACGCGCGCGCGGAACAAATCAAAGCGAGCGGCGGAATTAATTTTCCACCGCGGCCGGAGTCAATCCAGTGCACCGCCGGCCGCCACTTCCTGTTACATTCCTGCGCGAAGTCTCCGGGCAACGGGCGGCAGGACTTCGTCATTCGCGCGAAAGTAAAACGGGACCCGGCAAGTGCCATTATTACGGTCGTAACCCGATTTATCGTTACGACGTTCCCGATACCGCGCCGGCGGAAAACCCGCGGTCGTCTCGCCCGTCCGGTGTAATCGCGCCTTTAAGGACGGTCGTTCGAATAAACGTGCAAAGTGACCGTCGACGCACCGATAGCCTTCAACTATCACGAAGCGACGAGCATGACCAATTGAGAATCTCAAATTGTCCAAGTTATCGCGAGAGCCCCATTTTTCTCGTGTTATATCGCGTCGAAAGTGCATTCTTCAGAGGACACACGCAACGCCTCCTTCGCACGTCATATCCCAGAAAGGAGAGGCCGCGCGTGTTTTATATTGTTTATTTGAAATTGGCAAGACGACCAAAATTGGTCGGCGGAGGAATACAAATAATGCAATCAATTTCCAAGAGAGAAAATTCATGGTCGTCGTGAAGTAATCGATTTATTTAGACATTCGCGAATCGCGCGAAAATGAGTGCTCTATCGTCGGAGAATTGTCAAATTGTTTTATTTATTCGAGGCTCCAAGTTATTTCATTTGGAATTATCAGGATGTGTAGTCAAAAATTTCAGATTTTTTAAGCAAAATGAAATACACTGTTAAATCCGTAGTGTCAAATTATACTCAATTTGAGTTATTTTTAACCATTCCTATAAGTCGCCACTGCTTCTACTAAATATGTCGTTAATTTAACTAATGTAATGGAGTTAAATAATTTAACTTAAGAAATATATTAAATTTGACTAAAATTTAGTTTATTTTTTATGATGTGCACGTTAATGTAACCTTTGTTTTAGTAAAAAATGACTTAATATTATTTTAAATGGGTTGATTAGATGTGGTTGTTTTTTTAAACACATGTTTTGTGTTAAAATAGTAAATTTTGACACACATGATAGTTAAAAATAACTAAATATTATTTAACTCAAGAAATTGGTTTAAATTTGACCCTCAAATATTTAACAGTGTAGTTGCATTCTTATGTCGTTGTAATTTTATGAGACAATGTATGTGCCATTTTGATATATAATTATATATATATATATATATATATATATATATATATATATATATATATATATATACACATAGAGAGAGAGAGAGAGAGAGAGAGAGAGAGAGAGAGAGAGAGAAAGCTAGATAATGCTATAATTTTAATAGTCTTAATATAAATTTGGAAAGACAGGTTGGCATTAAATTAACAGTACAAACAAATTCAAATACAAATTAATTGATTGAAATTAATTGAAAACACAAAAGCGCAAGAATCATAATTTTGTGGGTTAGATCATTATTGCGTAACTATGACCAATTATTCTAATGAAAAGAGTTGAAGCAGCATTTCATGGAAGCTTTGGGATGTGAGAAAGAGCGAGACGACGCGCGCGTTTGGCGAACGACGCGGAGGAAATGGCGATGACGGCTCGTTGCTTCCCGAAGGAAGCAGGAAACGAAGACGCGTGCAAAGAAGGAAGAGGAGGACCATCGTTATTTCCGCGCGCGCGGTGCGAAATCCCGCGCTAAACGCCGCGAGCCGCGAGCTTTCTCCGTAGGTCGATAAATAAAGATGAATTATTTACGAGGGATGAAACGACCGTGACGTTTCCGCCGATTATTCCGCGATTATTCGTTCGCCGTTCCACGAAAAAGAAAAAAAAAAAGAGGAGAGAATTATTCACGCTGTATTGCGCCGCGCGTTATTTCCACCGGCGGCGCGTTGTATCTTTCGGTCACCAGCGATACTTCTTCTTGTTCGTTACCTTGTCTAATAATTTGCCAGGCACTTCTTAAACGCTCCGGGCGAATTGCTTGCGCAAACGGAACAGTTTCGTTCACGTTTCTTAATTTATCGTTGAAATCACTCACGGTCGGAGACGCAGAGAGAAAGGGAGAGAGAGAGAGAGAGAGAGAGAGAGAGAGAGAGAGA
>NW_022639519.1:54732-89370 GCF_010583005.1 Odontomachus brunneus | reverse complement strand
GAGAGAGAGAGAGAGAGAGAGAGAGAGAGAGAGAGAGAGAGAGAGAGAGAGATATGGAGAAAGACTCTTGTTGCTTCGAGCCAACTATATCGTTAAATTAATGACAACTTTTTTTTTCACATTTTTATTAGAACCATTAAAGTTACAGCATCATCAGTATGTGATTAGATTGGAGTGGAGTAAATATCGCAGCATCATTTTCCGCTTCAATAATCGCATTAGTTTTAGATATCTTTGAGGCATCTGATTTACGGTTTAATTCAAAGTCCGCAGCGTGCAATTAATTTGGGTTAATCGGATCTACCGTTAATCTAACGCCTACTCACTCGTTTTTCATATTTTTATTAAAACCATTAAAATTATCCGTATATAATTATATATATAGATTAGAGAGTATAAAGCAACATCATTTTCTACTTCAGTGATTTTATATTAGTCTTGAAGGCACCTTTGAGACATTTTGATTTACGGTCCAACATCCGCAGTGTGCAATTAATTCAGGTTAATCGGATCTATCCTTAATTTAATGTCAACATGTTCGTTTTTCATATTTTTATTGGAACCATTAAAATTGTGCGTATATAATTATATATATAGATTAAAGAATATAGAGCAAATATCGCAGCATTATCTTCTACTCCAATAATCATATTAGTCTTGAATATCTTTGATGCATTTTGACTTACGGTAGTGTTCACAATACAATTCATTCTGGTTAATTGTATATACCGTTAATTCGATAACAATCTGTTCTTCAAATTTTTTTGGAACCATTAAAATTATGCGTATATAATTGGACAACGGAGCAGATATCGTAACATCATCTTGTACTCCAATAATTACACCGTTAATTTGATGCCAACTTGTCTTTTTCCACTTTTTATTAGAGAGAGAGAAAGAGAGAGAGAGAGAGAGAGGGAAGAGAGAAAGGAAGAGATTAAAATTATAGACATAATTTATATTTGAATAAGTACACATTCATCCACTTAGCTACTAATATAATTTTGATAGTATTATTCAAAGAAAAATAGATTAGAGTAAAGCAAATATTGCAGAATTACTTTTTATCATATGTTTAGAGTATCTTTGAGACGATTTGATTTACGGTAAAGTCCGCAATCCAATTAATTCGAGTTAATTGTATATACCGTTAATTTGATATTGAATTATGTTTCTTTTTTCAGATTTTTATCAGAATCATTAAAATTATCCACATATAAGTGGATTAAAGTAACATTGTGTTTCCTACTGCAATAATCATATTAGTCTTGAACATCTCTGAGGCATTTAATCTGACGGCAAAGTCCGCGCAACGCGAAGTAAAATGTATTCTGCAAAAAAGAAGATACTCGCCCGCAATACCTCCGAAGTAATTCTGCGCAAAGTGCGAAATCACGGATGTCGCCGCGATGTGTTCTTGCTCGACGCGCTGATGCAAAATGCGAATTAGCAATGTGTTTTGCGACGGACAGCGGGTCGCGATATCTCCCTCTGCCGCAATATAATCAAATTCTCAGCCGCAGCGGGCGCTTTCTACAAAAGAACGGAGCGTGCGAGGATGCACTTTAGTGGCTGTCCGTCTCTTGGACGTTAATGCGAAAACCCAGCGACCCGTTGCACCGTGAGCGCCATAGATCGCGGATTTCTCAAACGGACACGCGGTGTGCCCGTGGAAAAGGTCAGATTATTTCATCTTCTAGGAATGCCCGGTCGCGCGCGAACAATCCCCCCGCCGAGCGCGTGATTTCTACGCGCGCTTGCTCGCTCGCTCGCTCGCTTTGTTAGATTTCCCACAGCTTATGTTTTCTAACTTTCCTCCGCCTGGCCGCGTAAGGTCAATTCGCCAAACAGAAAAACAGACAGACAATCGCGCGACTTTCGCCGCTTCGGCGTCGTAACCGCGCGGCGCTTCGAGATGATTACGCGCTAACGTGTCAGTCTATGAAAAACGCCTCCCATCCACGACCTGTTCATTTCGCGGATTCACTTCCACGGCAACGGAGAAAACTCGATTATATATCTCGGGGCTCGCGTGCTTCTTCCATTAATGCATATATTTGTCAGGGAAGCGTAAGAAGAGGCAAGACTCGACGACGTGGAGGAGAACGCCGAGTGGATGAATGCTTAATGACACACGCACGTAACGAAGATAAGATAAAGTGATACTTCCGTTTATTAGAGGCGAGATTCTATGATGTATGAATATATTAGTAGCAAAAATAACAGAGAGTACGCGAGAGTGTTGCGAAGCACGTTACACGCGTAGAGAATCGAGGAATTTAAGGGGACCGAAGGGTCAGATTGCTTGAAAATCGAGCTTGTTTTTTCACAATTTTTTATGACAAACTGAATGAATATGTGAAAGTGTTATTTTGATGTGTATTTATACAACATATAAAGAGAAGAAAAATTTTGATGATCAAATACTCAATATAAGTACATGATACATGCAGTTAAAATATATTTTATTTTTCTTTTCAAGGTCGTCATTTTGCAGTAATATCTTGACTCTTGGTGGTTCAATTAAACTGAATTTTAGGTAGAAAATTTCCGTAAGCTTGTTATTATCGGGTGAACTACTATAATAGAAATTGAGTAAAAGTTAACAAAATTGCAAATATCTTAATAGAATATTATTAAAATTTTTAGTTCTTTTCTATAATAAAAAAATTAATATTTCAAAATTAAATATTTTCACGAGTTTGTCAGTGGTTCACTTGATAATAACAAGCTACGGAAATTTTTTACCTAAAATTCAACTTAATTGAACTACTGAGTGTCAAGATATTATTGCAAAATGACGACCTTGAAAAAAAACCGAAATATGTTTTAATTATATGTATCATATACTTATATTGAATATTTGTTCATCAAAATTATATTTTTCTTCTCTTTATATGTTGTATAAATACACGTCAAAATAACACTTTCGCATATTTATTTAGTTATAAAAAAAATTATGAAAAAACAAGCACGATTTTCAACCAATCTAACCCTCCAATTCCCTTAATTCGCCGCTCGTTCGTGAAAATTGAGCGAGTTCACATCAGTATTGGGTATTGAACAGTTGGAATTTTTTTCGATTAAGTAATCGAAAGTCATTAGTCAAAATTAATTAATCGTTATGTATGTAATGACGAATAATTTAATCGCTTTGTGAGATTAATTACTGACCAGTATATAATCAATCATAAGTTTGATCAATAATAAGTTTTATCAATCGATAAGATTATTTATGATTTTATATACAACGCGATTGATTATATACAACGTGTTGATTACTGATTTACCGAATATTTTAGTTAAGGAAAATTTTCGTCAATTAAATATTCGATACTGATGATAAGTATATCGGCTTTGAGAAAGTGTTGGATATTAAACGATATTAAAATTTTTGTTGACTGAAATAATCAGCAAGTCAAACGTTAGAATTAATTAATTGTCATATATAAAATCACAAATAATTTCATTGATTAATGAAATCGATTATCAATCAAATTTTGATGTGATCGATATGAATAATTAATTTTATCTTTATTTAACAATTAATTTATACAATAATTTTAACTTTATTTTCTGTAATTAATTTCATCAATTGATGAAATCTTATCTGTAACTTTATGTATGACGATTGATTTAACTTTAATTATTGATTTGTCGATTATTTTGATTAAGGAAAATTTTAATCGACTAATGACTAATGGATATTTTGGTTAACAGCACACGTTGTTTTCGAAAGGTAGATAGATACGTAGAATAGATAGATAGATAGATAAACAGAATATCTATCTCAGGGAGAATCAGGCAAGCATCGATGTACTTGATCAAACAGTTTCCTCGACGATCGTTTTCACGATTGGGACGGTCGTGACAAATGATCTCGGACTGATGATCGAGGTAAACCGAACGCCGAAAACTTTCTCTGCGCGGCGCGTATATCGCGTGCATATATATAAAATGCAAGTAGGCAAGGTGCGCGCGGAGAAATTGATTTTACAGTGATATTCCACACGATATTACGAGTTCTCTCTAGGTAATATTGAAAACGTTTCACTCATGCAGACTTTTATGTTCCGAATAAATAGTACAATATAAACGAGATAATGTTACGTAAAAGTGGAGTACGTAATGGAAAAGTGTAGTAGAGACTTTACCAAAAAGTTGGCATATAAATAAGAAAATAATTTAATTGAAGTTTTCTATCTCAAGATTCTATCTCAAGATTAGAGTCTCTCTCTCTCTCTCTCTCTCTCTCTCTCTTTCTCTCTCACGTCAATGCTACTTTCGTCCTCGAATGAAACGGGATTGACAGAAAATTCATAGACCGCTAAAGTTAATAATTTATACACTTTGAAAATTATGCTACTACTATCTAAAAAAATCTACGACATATACGTGAGCGAATATATCGCAGTGAAAATTTTGTTTTGCACGCGATCGCGATGAAAGTCTTCATAAGAATCGCGGAAGACGTGTTAATCGAATTTGCTTTTTTTTTTCTCTTTTCTTTCTCTTTCATTACGGCGTCGTATAGCGCAACCGACGTTCATTTTTATTGATTGTAATAGCCGGGAGATGTCCGAGCGCGATCGGAACGGAAAAAAAGAAAAAGAGAAATTTCTCGCACCATCGCGGTGATGGTAAATTGATGATCAGCTTTTCGGATGGGAAGAGTTCCCTCGATTTAATATAACGGCTGATCCTCGCGCTCGATTCTCACGTAATTACGCGGCCGATTACATAGACGCGCGCGGGTAATTGTTGTTCGGAAAAGAGGAAGAACGCGTCGACCTAATCGCTGCTGTTCACTGTCGCTTTCTACAAGGTATCGCCATTGCGAAAGGGACACGCCGTGAATTCAATGCTAATGGCAAGCGCGAGTTATACGTAATAACAGTAATATAAGATACAATTATTTTACTCGAACCTCATACAAGAGTAACTTTTTATACCGAGATGTCATTAAATGTACTTAACAGATATATATAACAAAAAATTCATACTCTCATTAATTTACAACTGTTTACAACGCCCTAAATTTTATCTAATTTATATTTCTGTTAGGAAACTTTATTCTGTAGCCCCTTAAGTGAAAGAAGGATTTTATTGTTGAAATGAAAATTTGGTGCACTGAACCAAAATTTAGTGAAAACGGAATCGACCAAATGTTTGATAATTGCGATTAAAGACTAACTGTCGTTTTGTTTTCTCACTAATACATCCTATTTGATACAAGTAAAATGTATGATAATGCCAATCAAATCGTATGTGCTAAATATTTCAGTTCTAACTAAAAAAATAATTTTTTTAGAATAAGTAACCCATAATTAGGTTCGTTACTTTACGGGCCTTAGTCTTGCATTTAATCATGAAAGCTGGCAATCATGAAGCTTTGAAGATGAGGGGAAATAATTGTTGTTGCGGCCATTTTGATTGATTAAATGTATAACACATGATATGAACGTAGACTCAGATATATTATCGTGCAGAGTCGCGTGGTGTGATTTCAACTGAGATACGTTTCGAAGTTATACATTCTATAAACAAAAATAATATTTTGCAAGCCATTTTCTCCTACAGTATGTCTGATTACGTGAAAGGCTGTGAAAGTAGAAGAACTGTTAAACGAAAAAATAAGATGCAATTCGAATGGAGACAATCCTACGCCGCTGCCATCTTAGTTGATCATATTGGATTCATAATGGAATACCATTACAGTCCTCTTTCCTCTAAAGTTTCTCTCTCTCTCTTTCTCTTTCTCCTACGTCACGCGTTCAATCATCAATTTCTCTCGGTCTCACGAAGCCATCGTCGATGAGATTCGCAATCGCTAATCTATGCGACGTATGCGAATCACGTTAACCCTTTCGCTACCAACAGGACATATATGGCCCGGGATATGTGTTTTCCCCACTATTAATATTAATAACCTTATTCCACTGAGTAAACAGCTTTTTGGCATTCTTCAGAACATACATCAGTTATCATTTTACTTTTTACTGTTGAGACAAATATACTGAGGGAAAAATTATCTTAAAATCAACAAATATTTCTTTGCTGGGTACCACTAACATATTTACTTAAATTTAAATTCTCTTTTTAAATCGAATATTGCTCACCTGATTTAAGTAAACAATATTTTATTTAAATAAAGGGAATTTAGATTTAAATAAATATGTTAATGGCACCCATCAAAGAAATATTTGTTGATTTTAAGATAATTTTTCCCTCAGTGTATGTCTTCTCAAAAACTCCAGTAGGATATCAGTGTCTCTACTGTGTCTCTTTGGCGCCAAACAAAATATTCTTAATTTTTTGTTGAAACATTATATTAATGTATTTAGTGAAGTGAAAGTAAAAGAAAAAAAATTATATTTTTGAGAACGCGAAATTGGTAGCGAAAGGATTAAAAAGGAAAGTCCATCCTCGAAAAAGAAAGGGCCCGGATCGTTGCCCGACAACGATCAATCGCGTTCGGTCGTGCCGCTCTCATCGACACCAGGCTGCGATTAGTCGACGAGAAAGAACTAACTTAATCGCCACTTTCGCCGCGATCGCAATTAGGATTTCGCGTATGCCATCGCCGTCGAATCGAACTAATGGGCCGTCTTCTCTCTAAGACAATTCACGGAGACGCCGGCGGTTCCTGGATTGTGTCCCGGCTTCTTTTCGTCCCATCTCGCGCATTTCTCCGATGGATGCCGTTTTAGAAAGGCGGGAGAGAAACTTGCGGAGCTCTGCAGCGTGTACCGAGACCTCATCGTCGTGCTGCGAGATCATTGGCGTATCGTGGTATCGAGTTTACACGGTTTCAACGCGCGTCGAATGTTCGGCCGACAATTCGAGGCCCGATTACGGAGAACTCGTTGTTACCGCACTCTTTATCCTCCGAGATAATTCACGCGCTATAATTCGCGTGTATCTCACCGCGACAAGATCTTTTTTTTTCTTTTCTTTTTTTCCCCGCATGCCGAGAGCGCTTTAAAGCGTATCGAATGCTCGGCGTTTGTCGCAACTGAGAGTCCAGGTAAAGGCGAGAGAAAGCCGATTTAGCTGCCAAGTGGCGTTAGAATGTCTATTATGCGTGACAACCTCGATTTTTCCCCATAACGTTTCGGAAACACTTTGGTGTTTGTGTGTGTGTGTGTGTCTCACGCCGATGATTGCTTTTCTTTTTTAACGTGTACACTGAGGATAAATATCTAAGAAATGTAGACACATTTGTTCAGTGGGTACTAACAGCATATATTTATATCAACATGAAATATTTTTCAAGTAAAAAAAATATATTTTTTTTAAATCTTAAGGAAACCTTAGTTTTTTAATGCAAGCAATAGTTTATTTTATTTAAATAAAAGATTTAAGTAGATTTTTATTAGATTTAGATTTAAGCAAATATGTTGTTATTTCAAATAAATATCTTAGATATTTTTCTCTCAATGTAGGATAAAACACTCAATTATTGGCATTTCCCCTTAGTCATTCACAATCCAGAAGAAAATCTGGTTTTTCTTGCGACCGGTATTGTTAAACTTCTTGCTTGCATTTTATGATACTAAAAGAGAACTTTGTAACTCGAATTGCGAACAGCCGTCGCTAGCCGCAAAAAGAACAAGGTTTTTCTAGAGTGTGAACGAATAAGGGGAATCGATAATTATCAATAATTGAACATTTTGTTCGACATCGAGATTAATAAGTTTGTTCATAAAGAGCGGATTACGTCCGACGAGAAGAAGCAGTTGGACAACCATTAAGGGACACACATTAAAAAATTATTTTTGTATTTAAAACTAAAAGATACTTTTTTGGTACATAGAATTTGGTTGGTATTACCGTATTTTTTACTTGAATCAAGTAAGATATATTGTTATGAGAAAGCAAACATTTGAGCGGCTATTAAATTTCTAGTTGCAATCACGAAACATTTGTGATCATCTTTTTAACTAAAAAACAGGTTTCGCCTGATTTTGGAGCCCTCAATAATGACATTTTTTGCATACAACTAAAGCTCACATCGAGTCGATTCCAAATACGTAAATCTCTATATATAATCTGAACCTCTCACCGTTTTTGAGAAAAATAATCCAAACAAACCCCAATTTCAACAGCCTGGTGCCATGTAAACAAAGATAAGTATCAACTGGCGACTAATTCAACGCATGATATGCGCCGCATATTTATTTTTAGTCACCGAACAACACTGATGCAAAACTTATCTATGGAATCTTAACGGATCAGTGATTGGCGATAATTGATTATCAAATAGTGCATAGCAGGTCGGAATCGCTAATATTATTAATATAGAACGGTTCTATATTATTAATATAGAAGAGATTCAGATTAAAGAGTTACCTATTTGGAATCGATTCGACGTGAACTTTAATCGTATGCAAAAGAAATTGTCATTATCGAGGCCCCCAGAATCAGGCGAAATGTTTACAGTGAGAAAAAATACTTGAAAATCTCAAGAGATTGAATTTGCAGGATATAAAGATTATCCGTAGAAATAAATTTTATAAACCGCAAATAAATCAAGTATTTTTTTTCAGTATATGAACACTTGGTTACATTCTTTTGGTCCGATGTACCAGATTTTTTTCGTTCTAACAACAAAATCCTTTCTCCAATATGGTGGGCGACGAATTGCGTGTGAATAAATCTGCGCGCTCGCTCGGAACGCGGATCGCCTCTTTGCCGGCTTGGCCGTTTTCCGCGCTAGAGAAAGCAATCGTCCCTCTCAGCGATTAGCGTCAGCGAAGATGGACATGCGAGGAAGAAAAGAAGCAGGAGAAAAAAGAGAAAAACCGAACTATTTAATTGCTCTTCTCCTTACGTGATTGCAGATAAGAGCGCGAGTCTTCGCGTCGCTGCGTGATATTATGCCCGTTTAATCGTCCATAATCACATAGCATTATCCAAATTGAGAGCGACGGCATCCACGATGATACACGGGGACTGATAAATGATCCGGTTCGCGTTTATTGTCGTTGCCGCCGATAAGCCGGTATTAGAAAGTCGGAAGTGGCCGCGGCATTAAGCTGGACGGCGATCTCATTAGCCGCGCGAACGGTCGTCGCCATCGTCGTTGGCATTCCGAGGCTGACATAATTTGCATTGCGTTTCGCTCTGACGCAAGCGCATTCTTCGCGAAAATTAGTTTCGTCGGTATGCATCGGGAATCCTGTTTGCGACGCGCTCGCGCGCATCGCGATATGATGTACGCGCACATACTTACCTGTACGCACGTGAGAAGAAGTAATTACACGGCGGGGAGCGAGGAAAGCGCGCGTCGCTCACCTACGAAAAGCCGCATGCACCAGCTCGTTCGAATGCTCGTTCAAGGATAATTTGCAGACTTGAGTTTAATGCCCGCGGAATCCTCCTCGCGGCACGTGCGTTATCGCCTGTGTATCTGCGCGCGGCCCTGAAACCTCCTTCGCGCGCTGCAACATCATCCCCGCTGGTGAACTTCAACTCTGTCTCGGGGCTGAAAGTGAGACACGTATCGGGGAAATGAGCGGACTAGAAGTCGAGCGATGTACGCTACGTGAGTCGTTCGGAAACTACGTGGTCTAGTACGAAGATAGCGCGAACTTGGCTAAATCTTTATTGCCGCGTTTCAGAGCTTTTTCTCGCTCCATTCGGTGACTTGCCCTTACAGTGCCTTCACTGAAAAACTCATTTAGTTGAGTTAACCAAAATTCGGTTAAAATAAGGTGGAACAAATATTTTGGTTATGAGGTACTTTGGTACCTCTGAGCGTTATCTAGGAACAGTACCAAATCAATATTTGATACTTTGAACCAAAGATTTGATTTTTTTAAACGAAAATAAAACAAGTTTAGTTTCAGAGAATCAAATCTTTGGTAGAAAGAACGAAATTTTGGCCTTTACAACCGAAACATTCGACTCTATTTTAACCAAATTTTAGTTAACCCAACTAAATGAATTTTTCAGTGTTTAGCCTTCCCCGAGGATACTTGTAGCCACACGGCACATAATACTCTTATCTGTATTCCTGAAAAGTGAATTTCTCTTTTCGTTCCATTCACTTCACATTATAGATATTATTCCAAAAAAGAAATGAAAGGTTAAGTATAAACACGATTTTTCTCCACAGCGGTTAAATTAAAAATAAAAGAAGGTATTCCAGAGTTTTTCTTAAATAGATTAAGGACGACAGTATCGAGTCGATTAGTCTTTGTTTGACAGTGCGCCAAAGTAAACGCCCCGAGTGTTTCTGTGCGTTCATTGTTTTGACTGTTCTTTCATTTCTAGAGTGAAGTGGCAGATACAGGTTTCATCAACAAATCAGTGCTAAAACGTCCTTCAGATCGCGACGCAGTCATGCCAAAAGGTGCGAGAAACAATATAATTGTTCAGTGTCTGCTAATTTGACCAAACGCAGATCCCATCGCTCGCAGAGTTCACTTTGGCATACAAAAATCAATAATAGTAGTAAAGTAATAACGGCAATAAGTTCGCAATATCAAAGTAGAACAATAGTCTATTTAAATTATGCCTCAAAATTCTCGATTGATCCTTCAAGTTGCACGGAGTTTGCAGAATTAATGCAAAAGCAACATTTCGATTTAAGTAAATATAATAGATCGAGTTAGGATCAAGTGTGGGATTTTCTTTTTATTTTTCTTTTTCTTTTTCTTTTTATTTTAAGAACTTGAAAATTTTCGAAATTTGACGAACTCAAACTCTCGATTTTCTCTGTTGTAGAGATAATAGTTCGATTTGTTTGAAGATAAAGAATAATGAAACTAATCTGGTATACTGAAGGAAGAGTTTTGTTGTCGAAACGAAAATTTCGTATACTGGACTCATTTGGTTAAAATATAGTTAAAATAGAATCAATTAAATGTTTGGTAATAGCAACCAAAAAATTTAATTGCCGCTATGTGCGTTTTGCATTTCTCAATAATGCATCCTACTTGACACAAATGGAAAATATGATAATGCTAATCAGATCGTACGTACCGCGAATACATTAGTTCCAAATAAAAAAATAATAATGCTTTGAGTATGTATTACCAAGCAATTTCTTAAATGAAACCATATTGTTTAGTGATGCTTATCACATTATGTGATAAATGTACGATACGACCAGGTACTTCGATAACGTCGGACTATTTGATAATTATTATTAAATTATTTTGTAATATTTTCCACATCATTTAATTGGTCTCACTAAATGAAGAGTCTACTTTACTAATGCTGGTATTTGACATAAGTAAAAGCATAGTAATACCAACCAGAAATCTATGTATGTATCAGATACTTTAGTTTCAAATGTAAAAATAATCTTTTCAGTGCATGAAATCCTCTCTTCTTGGAAACTTGAGGATTATTGCGGTTTGATGAATTCAGGCTCTCGATTCGTATCCGTCACAAAGGCAACAGCGAACGCGAGAAAGAAAGAAAGAAAGAGGAAAGCAGCCGTGTATCACGAATCCCGCGCGCGCGTTAACGGTCTTCGTACGGCACTGTATACGGCAAGCTCTTACCGTATGTAGTACGTAGTTACATAGAGGTAATGGCCGGGCACGGTGCGCGGCACACGCAGACAGGAGCACGTTTCAACGTACACCTGTGCGAAGAATACCGTAAAGAGGCGCGCACGATTAACTCTTCAGTGTGTCGGACCGCGTCCAAGTGCTACGCGCGGCTCTTTGCCGCTCGATGTGTTCCTTACGCATTGTGGAAAATTTGCATGCACTTCAAGCGCGATCCTCGAGTGATATTTTGAGCTCGTGCGTACGCATCCCGCTTCTCCAAAAGCGGGAAGTAACACGCGCTGTTCTATTTCATTTGTTTTTTTTTTCTTGTATTATAACTTTTACACCGGCTGGGAAAGTGAAAGTTGGAAGCGCTCGAAGCTAACCGCGTTCTTCGCGATTCTTCGGGAAATCATTGGGTTGATATATGAGTTCGTGCGGAACTTTTCAACAAAATTCAAATGCATTTTATTCTTGTTAAAAACAATTTTTTTTAACGAAGAAGAAACGCGTTCCAAGCGATTTTCCACATCTTCCAAAGAAGCGAAGCTTATACCGTCAAGAGAGATTCTATAATGAACGAAACAGATGATAATCGGAGGGAGCAACGTCGGGTGAATATGATTGGTGAGGCAAAACATCCCAGCCATACTCTAACAATTTTTACGGAAGTAAAAAAACATAATGCACCGGGAAAACTCATTACTGCCTTTCATTTTCAAGCCGCGACAAAGACAACTGTAATTCTTTAATTTCTGTTTTATCCGGGAGACAAATCAAAGAAATCAAGATATCAATGAAATTAAAAACGGAGTAGAAATCTAGGAAATAATCGAATGACTCGAGGAGAGAAAAGTTCGGTTAAATTAGCCCGATAATAAACGAACCAAACGCATTCTGGTCGAAGGAAACAGAATTTTCGATTCAGAATTGAGTTTCGTTCATAAGAGTCAGAAATTCGGTTTCCTTCAAAACCTTCCCGCACTGAAAATAATTATTTTTGTATTTAAAACTAAAATATTTTGTACACTCTCTATTCGCTTGACATATTATCATGTTTCTTGCTTGTGTCAAGTAGAATGATTAGTGAGAAAGCAACAGACAAACGGCAATTAGATTTTTTCGTTGCAATCACCAAACATTTGGTCGATCCCACTTTAACCAAAATTCGGTTCGGTGTGCCAGATTTTCATTTCGACAACAAAGTCCTTTTTCCAGTGCGAATAATTTTGCGATACTTGACCAGAGCATTTTCCTGTTCCTGAGGTTGAGAAGTGCTTGTTTCCGCACCTGCAACCGGCCGAGAGCGCGCGAAAAGGCGCCGAGCGATGCACACGAAAGCTTGCGTGTATGCACCAGTGCCTCTCGAGGCGAGGAGATATGCTCTATCTAGAAGGGTACAGCATCGCCTCGTTGCGCGAAGAAAACTTATTGACTAGATGCCGCGGTAAAAAAAAAAACAAGAAAGAAGAAGAACGGACGTCGAATATAACGACCGAAACCGAAAAAAACGCGAGTCCTCTCGAGCCGTTCATCTCGATTGCTCTCGCGATTGTCATCGTGTACAGATGAAGCGAGCTGTTGCAGAATTTCTTCGAGCAAATTTCTCGCGCTCTCGTTTCTCGTTATTCCGACTATCGAAAACGTTCTCCTGCCTGCGATATTGAGATATTAGGTTGGTGCGAAAGATTTTTGTCGTGTTTGTCAATAAAATTTAATACGAAATAATCCTATCTCGAAGGATTAACAATATTTTTTGGAGACAAAGTCGGCAACATCGACTCAGTACTTCTCATATATTTCACTGGGAGAATATTATAGTTGTTTCTTTCACGTAAACTCTTTTCAATTTCACCATGTTTCCATCAGTACAAGAATAGACTGTTAGTAAGATCTGTTTTGCCAAAAAACATTTTAAATTTCTTTAGGAATATACAAAATTTTCTAATATATAGTACATTTTAGTTCCTAAAACATGTAAAATATAAGTAATATGAATACTTTCTGATAAGTAATATACGTATGAAATAAAAATATAATTTGCGTTACTGCGATAACCTGGACTTATAAGATACTTTTGAATATATCATTTAGATAAATATATTTAAATCGAATTAAGTTAATTTAGGTTAATTAATATTACTCAACTATTAAAGAATACTGAGGTTTTCTCTTCTCTTTTGCTACTAGTACTTATTCTCATCTTCTTTTTATTATTCTTTTTATTATATATTTTCTCTTTGTTTTATCTTTTTATTTATAGTGATCATGTCCCATAAATAGATAAATAATCAGTTACTGCAGACAATCAATATATTCTACAAAATTATGTAATAATTATCGCTATAAGATTATCTCCATCTCCATCGTCTGACGATGATTTCTCATCATTTTCCTTTTAATATCCAGACTTCTTACAAGAATTTAATAGAAGAATGACAAATTTCTCTCGCACCAATCTAACATATCTCGTGTCTGTCCCGAAAATAAAGACGAAGCAATACGTCACGGGTGCAGGCTGAAAGTACAGAGCGAATAGCCTCGCGAGAAAAATGAAGATCACACACGCGACGCGCAGGATGTGCACTTTTTTGCACAACACTGCGCGTGTTGCGTTTACTTTGAAAAAAAAAAAAAGAAAAATCTGTAACGAGCTCCCGCTCGTGCGCTTCTCTTCCTCTTCGCCGCAGTTTTTACATTTATACACGGCTCGTCGCGCGCGTTTCGTTGTTGCGCTCCTCCGGCAGTTGCACCGCGTTAACATTGCACCGACGGAATTCGTAATAAAAGAGCAGTTTTCGACTGCTCCGATCTCTCTCGGCTAAGCCCGAACCGCACTCGGCAAATTACAGTTTGCGCGAACTGCAAGAATAACTGCATTTTAATACCGCGCTTCGGGGTTAAGGAACCATGAGAAGGAGGAGGAGAACGAGGAGGATGCGTTATTAGCTGATTGCGGGAAATTAACGTTTCTGCACATTCCGGCGGCGGAATGCGTGTGATTTTACATATTTACGTTTCCTCGCGCAGATCCCCATTCGAACACTCGTTCGGAGTGCTCGATACTTCGCGCGCGAACGCTTCTGCCTCGAATTGATTTCCGGCGCGAATGACTTCGCATGCATACTCCTCTCCCCGACTCTGTTTTCTTTTCTTGAATTATCAGTTAAGGGGACTGAAGGGTCAGATTGCCTGAAAATCGTGCTTGTTCTTTCACTTTATGATAAACTAAATGAATATGCGAAAATGTTATTTTGACGTGTATTTATATCACGTATGAAGAGAAGGAAAATATAACTTTGATGATCAAATACTCAATATAAGTATATGGTATATGTAGTTAAAATATATTTCGTTTTTCTTTTCAAGGTCGTCATCATTTTGCAGTAATATCTTGACTCTCGATGGTTCAATTAAATTTTAGGTAGAACATTTCCGTAAGTTTGTCGTTATCGTGTGAACTGACAAACTCATGAAAATATTTAGTTTTAAAATATAAATTTTTTTACTATAAAAAACTGAAAATTTAATAATATTCCATTAAGATATTTGCAATTTTGTTAACTTTTACTCAATTTATATTACAGTGGTTCACACGATAACGACAAGCTTACGGAAATTTTCTACCTAAAATTCAGTTTAATTGAATTCCGAAAGTCAAGATATTACTGTAAAATGACGACCTTGAAAAGAAAAACGAAATATATTTTAACTGCATATATCATACACTTATATTAAATATTTGATCATCAAAATTATATTTTTCTTCTCTTTATATGTTGCATAAATACACGTCAAAATAACATTTTCGCATATTCATTCAGTTTGTCATAAAAAATTGCGAAAAAACAAGCACGATTTTCAGGCAATCTGATCCTCCAGTCCCCTTAAGGCCATTGCTTCACGACAATATTCTGCTAAAAAGTTATATTAAGTAATAGTTAGAAGCTCTACAAATTTTTGTGTGTACTAAGTGTTTATAAATATGATTTATTATATACAACTTTAATATTACAGCAAAAGAATATCAGTCGAACTTTAATAATGTGTAAGAACCTATAAAGAGATCGTTCTTCGCACGTTATTTAACGTTTGTTTGGATATTTGGAAGCCTATATCGACCTCTTTTGATTCTATTCAATCTACTAGTTTTGCCGTGGGGTTCTCTTTAGATCTTACAAGTGGCATCTTAGGCGTTTTCTGCCATTTAGAGGCGCTAGGAAGATTGCAGTTTCATTACATATACACTGATCCTTCAGAATACACAGATTCTAGGAAGTTCATGTCCAAAGTAGTGCTAGAATTTTGATTTGGGGAAGACGTTGGTGCCGGAGATGCGAGAAAATACGTCGGTCGCGCGATAAGTCATTTCGACGAGACAAATCTGTAATGAAGCGTGACAAGGAGCAAGAAGTAATTCCGCGGCTGTGACGAGCGTTGAGCAACGAAGTAGCAAGGAAGCGGGGAAGTGTTGTTGAGAAACGCGGTGTGTAGCAAGAAGAAGAAGGGAAGTCGCGATTCCGGAGGCTGAGATCACGGTGGGAATTCTTTTCGCGGTGTGCAATTCATCAAAGGCGTTAAAGTGGTCGACGCCTTCGAATTTTCTTCTTCTATCCTATGTCGTATTCGAGAAAATTAAATTTCGCAGGGCTCTGAAGCGCTGAGAACATCATCGCGATATCACAGCGCACAATCCTTTTTTTTATTTAATAATAATATTCTCTCTTTCTTTCTCTTTCTGTTTCTTTCTTTCTCTCTTTCTTTCTCTAAATCTAGTATTGTGCGTCTGTGTACTCCGTAAACTTTAATAAGGAAAACCGAGCGACGTTAGATCAAAATTTATTTATTTGTTTAATCAATTATATGGGAGGATAAATTTATCCCATTGTGTGTACAAAAAGAAAGAAAAAGCACAGTCACATATATTAGTATATTAACAAAAACAGGAAGTAAAAAAAAGCAAATTAGATATTAGAAAGAATATTAAGAGGAGTTTCTAGTTTAGACAGTCGAAAACAGAAAATTTTTACGAATTTCTTTCAAGGATATGAATAAAGATATCAGTATAGAGTTTTGACCATACTATTTATCATTGTTTTAAATATAAAAAAAATTATTAAAAAATTTAAATTCCGCCCAAGTTTTTCGTATTGTCACCAAATGCCTATAACTGACGGACAACATTACGGTTCATGTAATGATTTGGAATACATGTGGAACAAGAAAACTTAAAAACTATATTAAATTTACCGGAGAATAAACCTCAATGGTTCATCTTTTGTTGCTTGATTCTTTGATTCATTCTGCAGCAAATTTAATTCAAGTTTTAAATTTTCTTGTCTCATACATTTCAGATTATTATTCAAACTTAAGTTAGACGCGTCCAACTATACCGTACTTAGCACAAAAAACGATGAACGGACGATGAAAATTTCGATCTTCTTTGAAATAAAAGACTAATTTTTCTCACTTAAAACACAATGATAAATAACAATGGTGAAAGCTCTATTGAGATATCTTTATTTATTTCTTTCAGAACAAACAAGAATAGGAACCTCCCATTATTTCAGCCATCCAAACCAGTCTCGCCTTAATGAGTTTGCTTCATGGCATGCTTCGCAATTATGAAGTAATTATACGTGGAATTTAATATCACGTATCTTAATAACGATGTGCAGAAGCATAAAGTTTTGGGGAACAGGTGCCGCAATCTTCGAGATCCTTCTTCATCGTCTTTGAAGGATCGCGTCTGTCGCGATCGCGTGGTACTCTCGTTGTACTTCGCATGTCTCGCGCGCAACTTGATAAATGGAAAAAGCGGAACGCGCACGGGCGCAGGTGAGAAGAGGAGAAACACGCGTGGTGAATGCGAGCGTACGTACGCGCCGGGAACGAGAAGGAGAAGTGTGCGGTGTGTAGGACGGCGTGAGACGGGAGTAAAAGCGCGATCCCGCGGAGAACATTCCAGACGGGGCGCGTTTGTAAACCGTAGGAAACAAATAAATTTAGGCACGCCGCGATTTGCGCGCTCACATGGGCGCGCCGCGACTTTCCCAACGCTTCGACCGGTGGAAAGATCTCGCGAGCGAAAAATCCGCCATTGAGCGTATGCGCGCGAATTCCAGAACGGAAAGCTTTCATTGGAGAGAAGAAAAATTCGGATTTCTTTCTCTCTCTCTCTCTCTCTCTCTCTCTCTCTTGGCAAAAGCGCGTAATGCTCTCGCGCGCTTATCCGATCCCGCTGTGGAATGATCCCCCGGAGACCCCCTCGAGAATGCGACTTAATTTCCATGCAAGTGCGCGCAACCTTCGCGTGAATACGCATTTTCCGCCAACGGAGGCGCGCTTGCTTGCTCGCGAGGTGATCGATCTCTCGCGTCAATTTCGCGAATTCCGGCGCGGTGAAGAAATCGCGAAGGGAGCAGGGAGGAAGAAAGAGGCGGTGGAGGAAAAGCGGGCGTGAGAGAGGAGGAAGCTGTGCACGCCGTGGATAGGAAACACGTACACGCCGGGAATGGCGAAAGAAAGAGAGAGAGAGAGAGAGAGAGAGAGAGAGAGAGAGAGAGAGAGACGCAGGAGCAGGTAGGAGCACAGGCGTACCTGCAACCTACCTGTGCTTCTCAGCGCACGACTCCAGTCACCGATCGAACGCTCGACAGATCGGTCGCACGGTGCATTTCGCGATCACGGAAGAGCGAGTGCCCGAGCAGTAGTGCCCGGCGCGATCCTCGCGGATCATGTGAACCGGAAGGAACGATCACGAGATATCGGTAATATAACCGCCGATCGCGCAGTTTGCGCAACTCGCGCTGCTCCCAACGAGATATGTGCTGAAAGCGAGATACATTCGTGCGATTCTCCTTCATGTCTTGCTGAGACGTGAATCGTGTGATTTGCGAGGGAGAGGAAGATTAATCGGAGCGCGAGTGTTCGGTAGGGTAGAAGGGCTCGGGTCGGTGGAGTCTCGGTGAGTTGAGGGTTCGAGAATCCTGAAGATATCTTGGGAAAATAATTTCCTACTGATTTTCTGTGTATTTCTCATGTGCTTTTCTCTAGCTCTTATTCTAAAGTTCTCTTTATCGATAAAAATGCCTCTCTCTCTCTCTCTCTTTCTCTCTTTTCTCTTTCGCTCTTTTTTTAAATGTGCTCATATACCAATCAGAAGGTTCATAAGTCATATTTAGAAACAGTTTTATCGATAAAAGGGATTCAAGGTTTAAGACCTGTATTAATAGTTGTCATTTGAAATTTGTCTTTCATATGAAATGTTTAGATTTTCATTCAAAATTAAATCTAAGTTTTTCAGTTGAATTACGGGATATTTTATGACATTTATACTATTTATAAGATAAAATTATTAATTCATACTTAATCCTGGACATTCTTATTGTTTTGGTCTTTAAATACAAATATATAAATATTTAGAATTCTTTAGAATACAAAATGTATGTATATACTCAATAATACTTATACATATTTTATGTTGAAAGTTTAAATATTTATATTTAAAGACAATGAGAATGTCCAGAATCCTTGTCCGGGCACTGTTTACTTTTACTTTATAGTATCGCGCGATTCAATTGGAAAACTCTTCCCAAACTTTGAATTCAAGTGTGTATATTTTACTCATTGAGATGATTTTCAAGTGGTAACTATTAAAACGCGTTTAAGTTTCTTCTTAGTTTCGTTTATTTTACTTCTCTCTCGATTCACACCGCCATACGAGGGATTCAACTTGCGGCGATCGGTGTGGGGCTCAATTTTCCGTATCTCGAGCGTGTAAAATTGAGAGCCGACGAAATTATAGCGGTATCAGCCTGCCTACCCGCCCGCCTGCGCTCGCGAGTTGCGAAAAGAGGTAGAAAGCGGAGAGACGTGGAGCGCCGAGCGAAGCCGGGAAAAGCGTTGCTCGCGAGGCGCAAAAGGATACCGCGAAGGTAGTACCGGCCGGAGCGCGCTCGACGTGGACGTAATAATGATCTCCGTCGAGCTCTCGAAACGCCGCGAGTGCTCCGCGGAGGCCTCGCAGGCTGTTGTGAGAGAGCCGTTACGTATGTTTATTCACGAGTACCAGAAGCGAAGGACTCGGCCGAGACGGTTTAATGGTCGTCGCGATTAATCTGAGATTACCGCGCGTTGTGATTTTTCAGATTCCGAGAAGGTACATCCCCCATTTTTTCGAAAAGGAAGGTATTATTTTTGCCTTCATGTGAATTCTCAGCATTGCTGCGTTTTACAAGTTACTTGTAAATGCTAAAAGAGATAGCACGACGCGGTTAAATATAAACAGTTACGTAATCGCCTTGTTTACAAAATTCACAGGATTTTTGCGTTTCGATTTGTCGACTCGGATAATCTTCGCTGCGACAGTACTAAGCTGGTGGGAGAGGATTTGTCATTTTTTTTTTGCGAATTCTTGGGGGATGAATATATTAAAAGGAAAATCCTTTTTGAAAATCTGGGAAATTATCGAGTTGATATTGTTAATTTTACCTGATTGATCTTCATAATTGGATAATTTCTTTTTTCTATAATTTTCTATTTTATTTTATCAACAAGCCTTTTAAACCAACCTAATATATCATATCGGACATTCTTAAGAGTAATCCACATATTTACCATGTCTTTTTGATGATTACGTGGCGAATTAATTAGTTACATCAATTCGAAATGTGAGCCGTAACGGTTGACAAGCGGAAACATTGAAGGGTGATTCAAGTTTAGACAGTCGAAAAATAGGAGGTTTCTAGGAATTTTTTTAAAGAAATGAATAAAGATATTAGTATAGAGTTTTAATCATACTGTTTATAATTGTTTTAAGTATAAATAAAATATTTCTAAAAATTGTAATTGCGCCCAGATATTTTGTGTTGACCCCATTGTGACGCTGGACGCCTAACTCTAACTGATAACATTACAGCTTGTGTAGTAATCTGAAGCAAATTGGAGAAGAATATTTAAAAGCTATATTAGGTTTGTTGAAGGATGAACCCAAATCCTTTGGAAAATCCTCAGAATTATTATTTTCTTCTACTTAGTGTAAAAATTACTATTTTATACTAAGAAGAAAAAAGGGAGAGAGAAAAATGCCATGTAACTTTTAAGTATACCGCTATTTTGTTAAATTTCGACTTTTTGCACATGACAAAAATTTATTTTTTAGCAAATTTAATATAATTCTTTAATTTTCTTTGCCCAATTTTTTTTAAATTATTATGAGTTGTAATGTTGTACATCAGTTAGGATTGATTTTTTACACACACATTTTTTACACTTATACCAGTTCAAACTTAGATTTAAGTTTAAATTCTGTTTAAATACATCAAACATTTTTAGAAAAGAATTTAAGCTTAAACTTAAGTTAAAAAAAACTACTATTGCTATTGTACTTTTTTAAAAAATAATTTCTTTATACTTAAAACAATGATAAATAATATTCGGAATCTTATATTAATATCTTTATCCATTTCTTCGAAAGAGAAAAACTGTTCCTATTGTTCGGCGCTATCCAGAAATCAGAACTTCTCTTAATTTTGAATTGGAAATATACCTCGTCGTGCTCGATGCCCATTGATAAATCCTCGGCGATTAATCGATGAATTTTATAACGTGCCACAAACGAATCCGGCCGTGACGATCTGGAAACCGGATTCGTCGATTTAGTACACAGCGACTTGTACGATACTCCACAACGATTCACGATACAGCGAATTATCCGCTCCTTGTTTCTTGTTCTGATGCTTTTCTTTTTTTCACCTCGCGCTTGATATGTTCTTTCGCGCACGCGAATCTCGCGGGTCTCAACTAACGTTTTCTCACGTGCCGTTCGTCAACGGACGGGTGATTGTCGCGGATGGTTTCACGGCGGCTGACGATCATAATGCGGTGTCATAGCGTGTTTCTCGCGCGATTGTGGCTAGAATAGAACGGCGCTGCTCAATTGAATCCAATTAAAATCTTGATTGCGATATCAATTGCTTTCGTGGGGAAAAAGATGAAATCGCGATGTGTTAGCGTAATTTTGTGAATGTAATTTTACGAACTCTTTGTAGATACATCGACGAACGCGTGTGAATAACGGTGTTGTCGTGACAATAAATTCATCTTATTTTGTTCCAGTTGTGTCTATTTGGAGAGAATTCATATTCCTTTGGCAAAAACACAGAAGTAAATCAAAACTTGCGCTAGCAGTCAGATGATATTTCTCACTTTTCTGTCAGCGCGAGTTAATGACTATGATAATAATTTTGTCTTTCTGTTTTTTACTAAGATGTGAATTCTCCCTTAGATTGCTGCAAAAGCTTTATTGTATTTGCCAAATGGAACACGAAATTATCCAATCTCGACAACTTAATAATTTTTACGAACAATCGACTACGAGACTCAATATTTTTCGAGATATCGAGAGAACTTTCTATTTCCCTTTTAATATTCAAACTTTTTACATTAAAAGAAAGATATTTAAACAAATATTTATTTGTGTATAGTAGTACTAATAATATATTTACATATACTAACACAAAATATTTTTGAAATAAGAAATTATACATTTTCTTAAAATCTTAGCTTTTCACAAGAGCAACTGTTTATTCCGTTTAAATAAAAGAATTTAGACTTCTCAGTAAATATATTATTAGTACTCACTGAATAAATATTTTTTATTTACTTAGATATTTTTTCTCTCAGCGTACGAGAATTTAATAGAAAAATACGAATTTTTACACGATATTGTAGTATGATTTCCTCTTCCTTTCTTTAATATCTTTAAAGTTTGCGAATATAACACACAGAAAAGAATACAAATGAGGGAGAATTGTTCTCGATTGTGTGATCTTGTTCTTCGTAAAACATCAATGACATTTTCATTTTCAGATACTAACGATCTTGAGCACATCGCCAGCCTAATCAGTGATTACCACGTTAATGAGCCGATAAGCGATCCTCCGCCGTGGCGACACTAATTTGAAGACGAGCATTACAAAACAGTAATTAAAATCGATTCACAACGAAGACAACTGCTGCATTCTCATGTGACCATTCTGTAAATACCAATTTCCGTCAATTCCAAAAATTCACCAAAGGAAAGGCGATTGAATCTTTATACGTGCATTTACATAGTTACACTACGCGTAAGTTTCCAAATCGGTCGAATCGAAGAGAACAGAATTCCTTACCGAGTCGAAAAATAACAGTCAGGGAGAGAGAGAAAGAAAGGCACACTTTATGTTCGTGCAGTAACATCGTCGAGGACGCTCTTATTTCAACGAAACCAACAGCGCGCGCGACTTTGTAGAGCCACGCCACGATATCGAATTAATTCGGCGCGAGACAAAGATGCAGCGGCGCCAGATTGCGCTCAAGGCTGCGACGACGAGTGAAAAATCGTGGAAAATTTGCCAATCGAGCGGAGAACGTAGTCGCAGTCGCGACTGAGGCACTTATCAGGTGTCCACCTTGAAGGGAAACAAATAAGCGAGCGAGTGAAGGAGCGCGAGCACAAGAGTGAAGGAGATTACAGACGGAAAATTGTCTTCGTCCCGAGCGAAGATAATCAACGGTATATAATCGCGTCCAAGAGGAGGCAATATTCTCCCCGTAAAACAGCCAGCGATGCGCTGATCGTCCCACACTCGCAGCGGCAACATGGAGGACGCGGTGATCGCGCTCGACTCCACGGTGAGAAGCCAGCACTCAAGCCACTCGAAGGAGTCGAAGGACTCGGCCAACTCGGAATCGAAGCCGGAGAGCTGCCTCGAGTCGAAACACTCCAAGGATGTGCTTATCCCGGAGAAGCGGCCGCAGCAGCAGCAGCAGCATCATCATCAGTCGCGGCAACGCGCCGCGGAAGACCGGCAAGATCATCGTCTGCCGGTCTCTGAGGCCAAGGACGACTCGAATCTGCTGATGTTCACGTCCTGCGGACAATTGCTGCTCGGTGAGTCACTCGTGATTGTTGACGCGCGCAGGAGATGGCTTACCTGACGGTGCTTTTGGTGCTCTCGCGCGATGTACATCGTTAGTATCGGTTTTCGTCGGGGTCAAGTGACGCGCGTAATTGAGACTCCGCGGTAAATGGCACGATGTAGCGGGTGCAGCAGAGACCGGGGGTCATAAGTGGGCCATTGACTAGACGATTTGAAGCGGATAGCCCACTTTGCGCGGCCCGGCTGTACTGATAGCGTCGATGGTTATCGTGCATTTCACGACTGAGTGCTCACACCCGTCGCTTTTCTTAATTATTTCTCTCTGTTACTGATGTCTTAGACTTGTCGATGATAAATTAACAGATAGATTCACAAATCTACGTAGAATAATCTAAGACAAAATAATCTGAATCTGTGTATATACAGAATCTATATAGAATAATCTAAATGAAAGAGAGAGAAAAGATCTAATGGAATGAAAGTCTAGATAATTTACCACTGATAAGTCTAAAAAGATTTAGTAAAATTGTAATGGTACTTTGGTATACATATGATTGTAGAGTTATAAGCTCGTGTTAAAATTCCTTACTTGAAATTTATCTTACGTAAGATACTCGATTTAAAATAAAATAATCTAAATCTAGATTTAATAATATAAAATAATCTAAATGAAAGAGAGAAAAAGATACAACGGAATAAAAATCGAAATAATTTATCATTGAAAAATCGCTTAATAAAAAAAGTTTTGTAAGATTATAATGATAATTTTGCACGTATATTTACGACTAGAATTATAGGATCGTATAATAATAATCCTTAGTTGAAATTTGTCTCACACAAAATACTCAGATCTGAATTTCAAATTGCACCAGAGTTTTTCATTTGAATCATACGATATCCATAATTGCAATTTAATTGAAAAACTCGCATCCAACTCTAAATTCAAATCTAAATATTCGACTTGATATAAGTTTTAAGTATAAAACGACTATTAATACAGACAATAGTTAGTATAAACTTGATGTCTTTCATAAGAATAATCGTGTTAATCGAGAATCGTTACGTATCCAATTTATTCGATACTTTCTGTTACTTTACATAATTTTATTATTTTCTAATACATAAATTTGAGTATATTAGAATATAACTATCTATCGTATTCCAGGCGTTTCTAACGAAGCTTCTAATTTGCCTCATGAGCGAACCTCCTGCGTTTAATTAAGAGAAAGAGAGAGAGAGATTAATTAAGAGAATTCCCGCAATGGAATTAATGGCGGTTAAGCGGCGATACGTTTTAGGCGGCAAGGTTCTCGTGTATGCGCGCGTGTTTCAGCGAGAAATCACGAGCGCCGAATGCACATAAATCAGAAACCGACGTAAGAGTGAAAACATTTCACTTAGAAAGTCGTACACATGCAACTCATTTTGCGCGCGACCGTAAAGCACCGTGTTTTTGCGTCACTGCAATTTATTCCGCCGCGAATCGAGATCTCGCGATCGTACCGTAATACGGTCATTGTCTCATACGATGTTCGTCGATGCTTTCACACCTGACATCGCTCGATAACTATCAGGAAGGCTTATAATAAATTGCGCGCGCCCGTGTCGGAGAGCAGGAACTCGCAAGTAATAATTAAAAAAATCCTTATGGTCAAAGGAGCGAGAAAATTCGCGTTACTTCGAGCACGAATATTTCCGACTCGATCCAAATTCCAAGAAAAAAACTCAATTTTTTGTAAATCTTTTCAAAAAAATGGATAAAGATATAAAAAAATATAAGGTTCCGAATATATTATTTATTATTGTTTTAAAGAAATTATTATAAAACAATTTTTTTTTATTAAAATCTCCAAATCGCAGCTGCAGTCACTTCTCCATGTGTTACCCTGAATTATATATATTCCGTTCTTTCAGGCGTCGTCCTGGTGGTTTTCGGTATCCTGGTGCTCGTCCACGGTGCCTCCTTAGGCGGCTCCGGCGCAGGACTTTGGGCAGGTGCGGGTGCTCTGGTCGCAGGCGCGCTTGGAGTAGTCGCTACGTTAGCAACATCCTCCACCAAGACGAATTCCGCCTTTTCGTCCGCTCACCTCGCGTCCAGTCTGATCGCCCTCGCCCTGTCGAACATGGCCGCGATCACGGCCTTGACGGCGGTGGTCAGGGACTCGCAGAGGACGCCGGAAGTGTCGCTGCTCAGCCTCTCGGTACGTTCGAGTTCGAGTTCTGATTCGTCGCACAGGATCCATAATTATTCCAAGAATCTTAGATTTTCAATCACAAAAAGATATTGACGACTTATAAAAACCAACATAGCTTGATTCTTATATGTGATATCGGATTAATTAACGATGGAATATTTATAAAACAAAGAGCATGTTTACAACTTGGAAGTCAAACGTACACGGCAAGAATATTATAGCTTTTTTTACGTATAAAATCTTTTTAGATTTTATTAAGCTGATTTCTAGCCGTGTTGAAATAGTTTGTTAATAGAGTTTATGTTGCTAAGAAGCATGACAAATTGTTTAATAATAGACACTAGTTTCCAAATGACATATGAAACACGGAAGGAATAAATTAATATCGATATCTCTCGACTACAAAATAGTAATTTGTTTTATAGAAATATTACTTTTATCGTATTTGAAGTGTATTTTAATAACTTTACTATAAAATTCTCTGCGTATAGTATTAATGTATAATGTCAAGGAATCAAGGAGTATTGCAGGGACGACAGTAGGTAGGAAGGACAGTAAATTATTACAGCAGAAAGTAAATTATTCAGATTTTTATCATTATATTTTTCCTCTCTCTTTCACTTAAATCATTCTATTATTAGATCATTTTATATAGATTTAAACTATAGAAGCGTGAAAATTATTAGAATAATTTCTATTTCTTTATTAATTTTCTTTAATTTTTTTTTTCAATAAGTGCCTTATATTACATATTGTACGACTAAATTATGTAAACAATGACGGATTATTTCACAGAAATAAACTTTATTCCAATAAAATTTCCAATATTTTTTTCTCAGTGTATATGTAATCTGCTTTTTTATATAAAAAATTTACTTTTACATATAAAATATATTTTACAACAAACGTAATATAATATATATTATATTCGTCATTATTTATATAATTTAGTCGTCAATATGAAATATACAAATCTGTGATAATTTTAAACCTATAAAGAATATTGATAACAAATTATAATATTTTCTGAAATTATGCATTTACTGAAAAGAACAATTAGAGAAAATGAATGAAGGAATTAAAATTATTCTATTAATTTTCACATTTTGTTTTCACACATTTCATATGTTTTATACGTTTCACACGTATTTTATCTTAGATCGATCGGAATATTTCACGTGAGATAAGTAAGGACTTGTAATACGGGCTTAATCTAATTTTATCGTATAGGATAGGATTGTAAGAAATCGGTTGCTAAAAATTCGTGAAAATCCGGGACGCGACTGGACGACTACTCATTTCCTCCTCGTCTTCCACTTCCTCGTCGCGGGACGCGTACAGAGCGCAGGCCAGCGGCGCGAATCCGATAAAGATCGAGAGTGCATCTCCCGGCGCTAATTAACCCTCCGCGAGCCTCGCGAAGCTTGATCGCTAATTAAGGCGAGAAGCCGCGAATGACCCCGATCCACCGTGTCGGCGTGTCGGCAGCAGCCGGTTTTGGTGAACACGCGGCTCACGCCCGATGGAACCGTTTGACCGCCAGAGAAAGTTCCCAATGCCAAGGCTAAAACGCGGTCAGGCCGCGGCGCGCGGCATGAAATTCCACGGATCATGAGCGCGGAACGTATAGGAAGTTACTTAGCGGCTAACGCGAGCTGGCTAACGCTGCTCGCGTTAGGCGACTTGCACCAGCTAGTTCGCGCGCGGTACCGAAGCGTGCTTCCTCCTGGAATTACGAGAGAACGAGAGAAGTTCTGCGAACTCTCCGCGTTGAGTCTTGTCTCGTCTCACGTAGAAAACCGCGAGCGATTCTGAGCATCGCGCAAGATAGCGAGACAGACTCACCGGCAGCTGGGACTCGGTCACTCGTGATCTTCGCGTTTGGAAATTAGTCAAGAATATTTCGAGACGATGTTTCTAATACTGTCATATGTTTCCAGGGTGTCGACGGAAACGTGATAGAAGTGGACGGCGGCTTGGCGGGTCTGTTGGCGAGCATCGGTCTGCTGGTAGCCAGCGTAGCTGAGCTTCTGGTTTCCGGCTACAGCTGCCTGACCTTGACACCGAAACTCTGCGGCTGCCTGCGAGCCAATGCCGCGGACGAGACGGTGAACGAGGGCCACCTGAAGACTCGCAACATGGTCCATCAGTGGGTCATCGCGCAGAACCACGTGCCGAAGAGCCAGCCGATCTACGTGGTGCAACCGGTGATGCCTATGCATCCGATGATCCAGGTGAGCACGCGACTCTCCTCTCCCACGACCTCCAACAGCTGCGACCTCTCGAGCGATGAGTAGGGTGGATGGGAGGGAGAGAAGAACAGGGGATAGGTCAGTGACACGCGCTAGAAAGTTCAAGCCGATCGTCCGATCGCCGAGGAGAAACTCTCGCGAGCGAGTGAGCACGTCTTTGGTACCTCGCGTCTCGAATGTCGTGAAAATCTCGTTCAAAGACACGAATGCCGCCGTCGACACTGAGGAGATGTTGCTTGAGGAAATTGCTAAGATTCTCTCCGTGTAGCATTAATGTATGATGTCGAGGAGTCGAGGAGTACCGCAGAGGCGGTAAAAAATATAAATTATTATCGCAAGGGATATAAATTATTTAGATTTTTGTTTCATTAGAGATCTTTCCTTTCTCTTTCACTTAAATTATTTTAATATTAGATTATTCTATATATATATATATAAATTCTATATAGATTTAAATTGTACACTTTTTTTGTTATTGAATTGCTTAAGCTATATGTCAATTTTAAGATGGAAAAAGAAGCGCGCCTATAATCGCTGTGAAATATATTTTGTTTGAGATTCCAAAAATAGCAATGATTTCAAACAATATACATTTCGTTTATTGTTAAAAAAAATCTTTGGTTAAAATTTGAAGATTAAGTAACAAAGTATTTTTAACATCCTTAACGCATTAACTAAAGATTAAAAATATCTTGAATTAAGGATATTGAAAAGAGATGCTAAATAATAGAATATGAGACTAGAGTTTGCATTTTGTTAACTAACTGTGATGAACGTGTTAACGCTCCGGTTAATTGTAATCTATAATGCACGTGGGAATACACGCGAACGACAAGTTATTTTAACTTTATGCGCTTCAGTATTATAGTCTAATAATTAGTCTAATAATTAGCTCGTGTGAGAGAATAATACAAGGAATATGATTACAGCCGCCGTATGGTATGCCGCCAGCACCGCCCGGCAAGTTCCCTGGTGGATTTGTGCCTGCTGGACCTCTTCCTATCTCCGCACCGGGGTACGGTCCTGTTCCTGTGCTACCCCACATGCCGTACGCGGGACGACCGCCGTCTCAAATGGTGAGTCTTCGATAGTACATGAAATATAAACGGTATACAAGCCGTGTAACGCTTCAACGAAGCGAGCATAATAGCATCTTGTTAAATTGCTGGATAAAATCGCGCGGCTTAATAATAAAGAACGTAAGATACGTCGTGTACTTGAAAGCCGATCGAGTGATGCAAAACAACGCGGTTCCACGAGTTCCAAGAGAAATTCTACACGCAATAGAAACTCTCGCTTCGAGGACTAATCGAGTCTCTCGTATTTCAGTTCCGACCGAAACACAAGCGTCAGCAAGTCGCAGATCAGGAGGAACCAGAAAGGAAACGGCAAGTGGAGGCTAAGAGCGAGTCCCCGAAGAGGATGTCGTCGATCGGCGAGGATCAGATCGATCTGGCGCAGACCTACACGGGCTTGGACAAGAGGATTTCCGAGGAGTTCATTTCGATCGCGATGGATCCGGATAGAAAGTCGAAGGCTTCCAGCAATCACGGCAGCGAGATTGGGACAAAAACTTTTTAATAACTTGCGAGCAATATTATAAAACTTCGTGCTGTAAGAGTGAGGTATACTCGCGACTCACAAAGTTCATTTTTTTATAAAGGTAGGATTCGACTCGTACAAATCGTGAACTCACGTTACTAAAATTTCACGTTCTTCAATTTCAAGCGATATTAAGACAATATTTATCGCGGTGTTTCGTTGAAATCACGAGCGATTTGAGAAAGAAAGCGCAATTTCATAGAGCGACGTGCGAAGATCTTATTTCTCCGAACTATTTTAGATTCATAAGTTTTAAGTATGAAGAGACTGTGGGAGTATAAAATTTTTCGTTTTTAACGAATTGGTCGTTAATGAATTGGTTAGTGTAACGTTTATTTATCATTGCGGATCTCCGGCACACAAGTGCACGAAGAATGTTTGACATTCGCAACGCAGATGCGTGATGAAGTTTTATCTCTTGGTGTTAAATGTCATTAGGTGCACGGAGAAAGATTGCAGTCGATGACTCATGCGCCAACGAAATGTCAAGGCGTGCATTATTATTGTTGTCAGTGATGGAACGAATAATCCTGTTATCTCATTATTAAGCGTCGATCGCTGAGCGCTTCCAATTTTGTGGCGTAATTTAACAGAGTTGAGCAACACATTAAGACTCAATTAAGATCGCGTAACTTGCATATAACAACGTAAAAAAAAAATAAAAATGAAAGAACCGGCAAGCGTAAAGATTCATGATAGTATATATAATTATAACGAAATAACTGTACGTTCTTCAGAATATTATCTTGTCTTTCGGACAAGACAAAATCTGAAGTTACCTGACCACTACCTGAAGCACGCGTTCAACCTTCTTGTTTTACCGTTTAAATCTTCCCATACGAATCAGTATATACTGTTACAAATCTTTATCAGTTGAAATAATATTGCAGTTTCATTCCGTCTCGCGACGATGGAAGTTGAAGGTTGAGTTGCGCCGTACTAATTCATTAAGTATACAAATAGAAGTAATATCATTATGTAATTTTTTACAAAAGATAAATAATAATATCCTAATCGCCGGTTCACGCTTCTTACTTTCATTTCGATAAGATGATAAACGTTAATTTACTTAAATTACATTGTAATAATCACTTATATATAATAATTGTACAGTCGTAGTTTCCTTACTCATATGCTTTTTCAAGTGTTAGTTTAACCATGATTTGTACATATATAAACGTATATTTATAACATTTTGTTACATAATGAATACCATGAAATAAAATTATAATATAAATATTATAAATCCTTCAATGATACGCTTGTAATATTAGCTCAAGTTGAATTTGTTTTTTTGAGTAAGTTCTCTTAATTTTTCAATTAGATGCATATAGGGTGCGCTTTCCAAACGTGCGCACAATGTTTCAAAGGTTTCTAAACCGAACATAACATGAGTCGATAATGCAGCGCCATAGCAGAAGGTGCTTTCGGATGTGACATAACCTGTAAGTTGCTATTTTTCTATTTATTTCGTATTGTATATTATTTTCTAATGAATAAACACGACTAGTGTTAGTAAAGTAAGTTAAACTAGTAAAGTAGAATTAAATATACAACTGCTACTGCACATGACATGTTATCGTGTCATCGTCAGTTACAGATCATCAGAATAAATCATCAACTACAAGTATAATTGAGCAAATATACATCTCACTTGTGTAGATAAAGAACTTTATTTATATATGTATGTATTTGCATGTGTTTGTATGTATGTATATTTATAAAAAAAACAGTGATTGTTTACATATAAATGATGATATTTTACGTCTACATGTAGATAAGGTAAACTATATATGAGATGTTATCTATGTAAATAATAAGTAATTTATCAATGTCAATTAAAGAACATATGAATTGCTAAAAAATTAATTAAGGAAAGTTTATATTTTTATTTAACCTCTTTAGAATCTTGATATAAATTCATGAATGTTGTTTCCTAAATCAGCTAGTGTTTCTAGAATTCTCTGATAACATTCTTACTTTCAGAATTAAATCTACTAATTTATCACATAATAAAATGAAAATTTCACGCAATTTTTTTTTAAACATTACACTTATAATTAATACTCAAACAATTACTGCATTTTTGTTTCATAACTTGATTACTCATTTTCTGTATATTTAAGTATAATTTACAATATTTTACATAGTTTATACTGTCTACATGAAGAAAGAGTATGTACACATCATACAGATAATACATAAATAATACACATAAAAATAATTTTGAAATCTATAGTAAAACCTGGTAACAAATATATAATAATAGGAAGATAAAATTTGTATGTTTTTAGGAAATAAGATATATATATTATATTCAGGATTTTTTTTTGTTAAGGATTAACTCCTGATTCTATTGTTGTGGGACTATAAACCTTAGGTCCAGTTCCAAATCTTACTTTAACCAGTGTTTAACTTGTTAAAAGCCTATTTGGGTAAACTTGCATAGACACATTGTGCATATGTACAAAGAAATTGATTAATCTATTGTAAAATGTCTAAGAGATAGCCTTTTCCTGCATAGATCAATTGGTTGATTTATTTATGCGTATGTAATATATTATTATATAAGTTTATCTTATTATATAAGTTTATATAAGTTTACTAGATAGATCTTTAATAAGTTAAGCTCCAGTTAGAGTAAATTGTACAAAGCCATCATTGCATAATATATTACATAAATCTGCAGGGTTACATGAAGACTGTATTGAGACCAATCAAGGTTATCCTACCATTGTGAAGAGCAGATGCAAACATGACAGTGGTACTAGGAGGCGGTATATCAGGCTTATCAGCTGCATATTACGCTATCAATGAAACGAGACTAGCGTCTGTTGCCTTGCTCGAGGCGTCTGATCGCGTAGGTGGATGGATTCGCAGTAGAAATTCTCCAAGTGGAGCGCTCTTCGAGCAAGGACCAAGATTGGTAAGGCCACAAGGGCCAGCTGGGCTGAACACGCTTAACATGATAGAGGACCTCCAACTAACTAATAAGCTGATTTCTATCGGACGTAGTCATCCCATGGCCCGTAACAGATTGATATACTCGCAGCAAGCTTTGCACGTGTTGCCAACGTCCCTAAAGGGTCTCTTCAAGACGATCTCGTTACTAGATCGTCCCCTGATAAACATCCTGTGGACTGACCTGAGAGCATCGAAGGTATCTAAGGAGGACGAGAGCATTTACAGCTTTGTGCAAAGAAGATTCGGCCAAGATATCGCGGATCACATTATCAGCCCGATAGTCTGTGGAGTCTATGCAGGGGACGCGCGCCAGATCAGCGTCAACTTCATGTTCAAGTCCTTGTTCGAGATGGAGCAGAAGCATGGGTCTGTAGTAAAGGGCTTGTTGATAAATCAGTTGGAGAAATTGTTTTCGAGGACAAAGAGCAGAGAGACGAAAGAGGATGCCGACGAGTCTGTGGAAGATTCATCTGCGACGAGTCTGGCGCGAAAAGCTCGGCTCGAGAACTGGGCGATCTGGAGCCTGCAAGGAGGACTCGAGCAACTGCCCTTGGCATTAGTCAACAACCTTGAGAAACGGGGAGTCAGGATAGAGACAGGCACTAAGTGCGAACGGCTGACGTTCAAGGCGGATCGCGTGGAGCTATCGGTGAACGGCAACGCGCGCGAGTGCTCGCGCGTCATCTCCAGTTTGCCCGCCAAAAAACTAGCTGAACTACTGCAGGAGCAATATCCCGAGTTATCGGCAGAACTCAGAGCGATACCTTCGGTAACAGTGGCGGTGGCTAATCTCGAATACCGCGGAGATGTATTGCCACTAGAGGCATTCGGCTTTTTGATTCCCCCTCAGGAAAATTTACCTCTGCTGGGTGTGATCTTCGACTCCTGCATGGTTCCCAAGAAGTCCAACACCTCCACGGTATGTATAGTTGTTCTCCTTTGTTCCTTATTTGATGTTCTCAAAAACATGTCTCTGTTCAAGTCTCACATCTAAGGTAAATGTCCCAATGACTAAACTAAGAAAGCACGATGAGTTTTACATTTTTATTAATAAATAGTTCACTAACTAATTACTAACAATAGTTCACTAATTACTTACAAAACCGACGTTTATATAAAACTTTAGTTCGTCAGCAATCGGAAAATAATAAGAAAAACAAAATAATAAAAGATAAATATGAATTATAATTTTAATGAAATATCAAATAATGCCGGTTGTACTAGTAATTGAACTGAAAAATTAATCATGTCCTGATTACCGAATAATATTCCAATGATTGAATACTCACTAAGTAATATTACAAATTGGCATTAAGAAATACCTTCTCTTTCAACAAAATCTTTTCAAAGTCTTTTTTTAGAAATATTAAATACAGATGTATCATTAACGTTTCAATGATTTCGATCATGTTCAATTACCGGGACATTTACCTTATGTCTTGTTTTATTTCTTATATGTACATAACAGGTATTAACGGTAATGATGGGCGGCGCGTGGTTCGAGAAACACTTTGGGCCAAGTCCGACGGAGGAGCAGCTATTAAAAACGGCGATCGACGGAGTGAGGGATATCTTATGCATCACGGAGGAACCTGTAGCGCATCACATTGCTGTCTTGAAGGATTGCATTCCGCAGCACGTGGTGGGTCACGCACAACGTAAGAAGCGTATCCACGATTATATTTCCGCGCACAGGATTCCCTTGGCAGTGTGCGGCTCCTCTTACCAAGGTGTGGGAGTCAATGACGTTATTCTATCAGCAAAACAGGCCGTTCGTGACGTTGTTAAAAGTCGAATCACTCGATAAATTTTAATGAAATTGATATTATATATAATAATGTACAGACAGATAATAAAATCACATGCACACTTCTGATCTACATGCTGATTCGCGACATGATCAAACCATGCAAAAAAATATTGTATGAGTATGCAAAGTAATAACGATGCATAACGGAGTTGACGCATAAAGAGCGTATAACGAATATTCGCTGGATGGATCATCGTAATTGCTCATGTCTATAATTTAAATGATAGTGACATAATAACTAAACCATTTCATTGAGCGAACAACATGTAAAAAATAACATACAAAAATTGAAAGCGACGAGACGTATCTTGTTACACAGTTTTGTATTTGTATTACAGATCCAATATATATGTATGTATATATAGTTTACGCTATAGGACGAAT
>NW_022639519.1:35626-54722 GCF_010583005.1 Odontomachus brunneus | reverse complement strand
ATATATATATATATATATATATATATATATATATATATATATAGATAAAAAAGTATATAATATAAAGTTGCACTTTATCAGCTAATCACAAAAACCTGTCGCTTCTTTTGATCATGATTAAAGAGACAAAACATTTGCTAAAATTTCAAATTCCATCTTTATCAAACAATATATATTTGAAATGACTAAATAATATGTATCCAGCTATTTGCCACTTTTGAAAGTAACTTTTCTCTCTTTCACTCTCTCTATATTTCCTTTTTGCTAGAAACTAGGTAGAAAAACTTGCTTTAAGAAGAATGCCGCAAATCCAAGGCGAATACAATAGTTCTTGTTTTGCAAGCAGTTGTATATGATTATAATATAAAGCATCATCGGCGACAAATGCAACAGCAAACATAATCAAATTCTTTGATCTTTAATAAAAAAAACAAAATACGTGCATATCGATTATATACACTAAGCAAAATGCATTAGGATTAACTCTTGCGAGCTGCTTTTAATACAAAAGAGATGTTTAACAAGTAAAAGATAATTAAAGAATTGTAAACGCGGAGGAACTCAAGATTTAAGATTAAATAGATTATTATAGTTGTATTAATATAAACTCAAGAACATTTTGCGGTCGACAATGACCATAACATAACGATGCAATTCTATATCTACTCTTTGACAGTACCTGCATATTTAACTTCATCAAAAGCTTTTCTTGCTTTCTTGAGTTCTTCATTCATTGTCAATAAGTCTTTTACTCTAGCATATTTTCTGGCATCCTTCCTCACTGTGAAAACATAAGAGAGTAAGTTGTAAGATTATAAATAACTTATTAACTAAACTAGAAATTATTCATATATCTATTTTAGTATCCATTATATTTACAATGGATACAGCAAGGGAAAAGTATTAATGTCTGGAGACATATCTAATTTTGGACATTCTTACTGTTTTGGGGTCTTTAAATATGAATATTTAAGTTTTCATAAGATAACATATGTATACATATGTATACATATGTATACATATATATGTATGTTGAAAGTTTAAATTGAAGATCAAAACAATAAGAATTTCCATAGTTAGATATGCAGACATACTCACATTTTTATGCTAACTGTAATTTACTTATTTATTTAGATATCTATCATTTGTGTATTCACTTGGAAATTTATCACTTAAGTTACCTAAAAATACTATATCTTCCACCTGAACTCGTCCCGTACGTCCAATCTCCATAGCTCTGTGTGTCATCTCAGTTATGTACTCAATAACCAAATCTTCCAGCAGGTCAACACTTTCTGTGTAAGGATTCTGGTCATCACCGAAACCATACATCATACAGCGTAGTTCCTTGGAGAAGAGACGCTTTCTCCCACCAGGTAGAGTACCGCCTAGATTAATTTCGGCCTCTTCATCTTCAAACTGACAAAATATTGCCAGTTATATACCAGTTATATTTACCGATAAAAGTCAACAAACAGTTTGCGATGAAACTGTTCACAACAATTATAAGATTCACACATTTGGTTAAATATACTAAACACGTAACACAATGAGCAAAGTATGATTTAGAAATACGATGTAATATTATTTCTGCTTCTTAAATAAGACAAAATTTATAACAATTCCAACCTGTTCAAAAACCTCTTCGGTAGACATCGTTTTATAAGGCACATTTAACGGAGTTTTGTCGTCAGTCTCAAGCATTTTTATTTATTCTTTTTATACTTTTGTAGATCACAACTTTAAATGTAATCGTTGTTATGAACAGCTGATGTTAATTTATATTATTATATTATTATAACAATATTATATTTATATTGTCTCTGATTGGTACAATCTATCAAAAGTTTAAAAGAATACTCTTTTTCTTCTTCACTATATTTTACTTGACTTGCAGGCTTTCTCAAATAGCCCTTTCTATCAAGGTACCGAAGTACAAGTTCTAAAAAAATATCAGGTCCGAACTTGTTTGGACGCATCTAATTGTAATGGCGGTTAGGTCAGAACTTCTAGTTCAACTAAAAGAATACTCCAATGAATGAAGAACAGCCATCAGCTGAGTTCCCACTTAGCGCGTCACACGTCGCGTTGTCGTCGCGTCACGAATTAAACCAATCAAATCATTCCATTTTATTGCGTAACTTTACGACGATAATAAAATGGGACGACTTGATTGGTTTAACTCGTGACGCGACGAATAACGTGACGCGCTAAGTAGGAACTCAGCCTTAAGCCTGAGCTCTAAGAAATTGACCAATCACCATCAAATATAAGAAAAACAATTGAGTGATTGGTCAATTTCTTACGGCTTAAAATTTAAGTTTTATGGTTTAAATTCTTGTAGACCCCGCTTTAATTTAGCGTAGATTTTAGTTCGAATATCAGCTTAAAAAATTTAGAATGTTTCATATCTTGGCTATATCGATTGATTGTATAATTTTAACTAAAATTGGCTGGAAATTTCTATTATTCATCTAATTAGAAAAAAGAAACTATGTAAATCACGAGACCCAGCACTATCTTAAACGTTTAAATTTCGCAACTTCTTTATTTTTCTTATAATTGAGTGCATCAAATTAAAAGTATTTCTACAGGATAAAAATACAAACATTAAGGGGATGCTGGAGTCGATAACAAATTCGAATAACGTCGATAATGCAGAGACGATCGTTACTAACTAATCACGCTATCTTTTTCGTATTTCTTGTATATACAGAATTTATATAAATGTATGTTGTTTTGTTTTACCATATTCAACGGAAAACCTAACCATATATGTGTAGAAATCTTTCTGCAAACTTTTTCGACATTTTTAAGCTTACAAATGCAGATGCGAAGGTAGAGCAATCTTTTTCAAAATTTTTCTGTTTGGAGCATCCACACTTTTGGTATATACAAGCTGCGGAATTTTAGGATTAGACAAATATTACGCTAACTGATAGCTTGAGACTTTACATTAAAAATTTTTTGTTCGTTTTCGACACATATTGAGCAATACTCCTATTTATTATTGTACGTACTTTTATTGCGTAAAAGCATTTGTAATTCTGTGTAACCAATACGACGTAAACTGCGGAAAAATGTCAGTGTTCTGTCGGTAAAGTTTTTAGCTTCAGCATCCCCTTAACCCAGCGAGAAATGATTCGTCGATGGATGTCGAAACGATGTCGAATCGACATCGAAATTGTGAAATCGACGACGATTCGACATCGTTTCGACGTCGATCGACGAATCATTTCTGGCTGGGAATGAATGTTTTACATTACACGGTTGCATGAGATCATAAAAAGTTTTATTTATAAATCGTGAAAATGTTTTCCAATTTTCCGACGGTCGGTAAACAACTTTTATTTTATGTTGTTGGATAACATTAACCATTAATTAACGTTTGTACTTTCACTCGGTAAAAGCATTTTTAATTTTATACATCCAAGAGATGTTGAATGCTTTTGCCTATCTTGTGGCTTTTCACAAGAACTCTACACTATAGCCGGTATTCATAGTCCGATCCCAGATAACATAGAGAATTAAAAAAGAATTCAGTTATATGTCACCAATCTGAGCTCATTTTTAGGTGCAAAAAGAATTATTTTCACTGAACTCTGAAGAATTCTTTTTACATCTGACAATAAATTCAGAATTCATGACATATGACTGAATTCTTTTTGAATTCTTTTTTAAGTCTCTGTGCTATCTGGGATCTCATATTTAAGATCTCATCTTAAGTATTGTTTTAAGATGTCATGAATCAATCACCGAGCTGTATTCGCATCTTAAGACATTACTTAAGGCGGTTTTGAAATAAGATTCGACTATGAATACCGGTCTATGACTTCCGCAGACTCTTAATATATTAAGGCTCGAATTCATTCCATTTAATTTTTGTTTTACATCGTATGATATCATTAACTTATTTACATTTTGTCGGTCATCAATAAACCGACGTTTAATGTGTTAATCATCCAAATATATGACATGATTGCATTTATATAAAGCATTATGTCATATAAATATCACTATATTTGTGTGAAATAATCACTTATAAATACTATAAAATAATCTAAACGTCAACTTTATTTCGAGATAAGTGAAATTTGATTTTATTCTTTTAATTCTATACTACCTTATGTATAAATTTTACAGCTTTAAGACGAATATATACTCCGAATATAATAATACCGTAATAATTACTTTGGGTATATTCTAAAGTTCAAATATTTATAACTACATGGAACGTGACTACTTCTTCGATAGTAGTAGATGAGCCAACAGTTCGTTATCCTTTGGGATAGTCCACTGAATTTCTCCGCCTGGAGAACAAAAAGAAAATTATGTATTTATCCATTTAAAATACACATTATATTTCTAATTCCTTTTTAGACGCTATAAACATGCAAATTAAATGTATACATGGCATAACTTACATTTCACGGCATAATCCTCTTTGCCTGTTGAATTCAGCGCAACATTCATTTGTGCTAATCCATTGTAATCTTCAACGAAGTAAAGATTCCGTTCTCCCTTCAAAGATGTGGAAAACAGATGTTCAATGACATTATAGTCCGCTGCGTGTTTCTGGCCTTGGCTGATAACAATTGCGAATACTTCGTGGCTGTCGTTTCGCAGATTTTGCAACTTTTCCACGGCGGCTCGCAGATTCTCTTTATCCTTTTCTTCGGCGATGTGTTCTCCGTCCGTCACGAAAACTGTTGGCGAAGTATATAACACATAACAGAATAAAACATAATATAATGACATAATACACATTAACAGAAAAATATAAAATAAAAATTAAAAAAAATATATATATATTATATTTAAATATGACGGGCGATGTATAGTATAACTATATCGATATATAACTCGTGCAGTTTGAAACTTCTATGCTATTCCGCATAACAATATTTCCGAGTATAGACTAAGAAAAATCTATAAGATATGAATGATAGCTTACCTACGATGACTCGTTGCATGCCTGAAGCGCGAACGACGTTCGCCGACACGAAGGCCGCGTTAATCAAATCCGTAGTTTTTCCGGCTACACCATCGAGATCCTCGCTAATGCGAGTCGCGCGATTCGCGAGCATGTCCTTAGATAACGTCGAGAGAACATTGCAAGTATTCGTCTGATTCAAGGTGAGGGCTACCATTGTGTTTTCCGAGAAAGTGATCAAGCCCATCGGATGATCGCGCGACAACCTGTGGAATAATTCAATTTATTTAATAAGTGTTTAAAAGGCTTCTAGCTACTCACCGCGATGATTTTGATTTGTAGCGTCAGAAACGAGGAAATGCATGCCCAAAATTCTTGCAAAATATATCGCAATGAAAAAATACATTTAAAAAAGACACTTGCAATCAATTAAACATATCTCTAAAATACTCCAAACAATTCCCTCTTACGGTAACGATCAATAAATTATCGTAAAATTAATGTGACGAAATAATGAAAAAATAAATTAAAAGGGAAGGTTGTTAGTCACATTAATTTTACAGTTACGTATTGATTGTTTTATTGATTGGAAAGAAAGTATCCAGAGTATCTTAAAGATATATTTAGTCGAAAATACTATTTTCTTTTATATATCTTTTTATTTCGACGTACTTTGCAAAAATTTTCACTACATTTCCTCGCTTCTGATGTTATAAATCAAGAGTTCCGCGGTGAGTAGCCGTAATAAGCCGTAATAAGTAGTAATATAAAAGAAAGAATTTTAATTGATTTCTCCAAATTGGGAAATCGTTTGACTTTACAAAATTAAATTTCTATTGATTAATATCAACTTGCCTAGCAAACACCAACTAATGGTAACATTACGTCAATGTTATAATTTCCCAGTAAACCACGTAACTGTTACATAACACACGCATTATATTGCACTTACATTGTTGAGTGAGAAATTGTAACATTGATTGTTAATGTTATCGTTAGTTTGTATTTGCTGGACTGTCTGTTTTTATAGCCAAAAAATACCTACGGAAAATATCGCCGAATAACGGTGGCGGCTAGCTTCATCTCCTCGGCAAACCACGCGTTCAGCACGCTCAGGCTGTCGTCCATAACGAAGAGCAGACCGGATCGCTCGTCCTTTGCCAATTTACGTATTCTTCCTGCTAGATCCGTAGCTTGCTCTTGAACATCTACAATTGCAATACACGATACATTTTAATTTACAGATTTCACCCGACAGTTTTTCTCCACGTCATGCGAGTATCTCAGCAGAAATCGCCGCATGTATTTCGATATAGAAGGTAGTAAGTATCTTACCGATGCTTTTTTCGACCTCGATCTCATTCGTTGTTGTCGTCGTCGTCTCATTTATCGTCGCGGATACTGACTGCGTGCTTTCAAGCGCGAGTAAATTACAAAGAACATACTGACTGGTCGTATTGCAGGGCAGCCCGTAAAACAGAGCCATGTCATGACCCTCACGATCCAAATTCAAACAAATCTCGCGGTCGGCGTAAGGCCAGGAACCGTCATCCTCGTCAAAACACCAGGAAGTGCCGGTGCTGATCGCGTTCTTCGACAAGACTTCGCCGTTCTCGTCCACCCATCTCCAACCGTCCTCGGACAAGACCGTGTGACCGCCTATCCAGGTGTGATCTAACGCTGAATTCATTTGAAGCGCATGATTAAAAGTATTTAATGTTTCATCGATAGCAATTAACGTCTTGTGTTACGATATTTGATCTTGTGTGACGAATCGACAAGTGATTACAAAGTAAAAGATAATTATATCGTTGCAATTGTTATAGGAAATTATAATTAATAATTATAACCTTTTACAATATGTTACAATAATAATAATAATGTTACTATAACAAATGATGTAAATATGATGTATATAATATAAATAATATAAATAATACGATATATGTAATATTAACTAATCAGTTTAGCTCGACTTTTGAGTTAATTTTATTGCATTCATTGGGAAGAAATAATTCATTCAACCGAGTAATGTCCGTTGTCTATGACTCTCCGTCAAAGTTTTGGTCCTGATGGCACCCGAAAATTGAACAAAACTTTTTGACTAACCCAATACAACGTATAATATAATTAACGTATATATAATTAAAGAAAAATAAGTATGAGATTTATTTTTCAGATATTTTGGATGGCTTAAGAGGGCTACAGATATTAGACTGCGAGTCTTTATAAATTTTGATATATACGTTTTATTCTCACAAGAAAAAACACATACCTAATTCTGTCATTTTCTCTAATACAGCAGTTAAAGTCTTCGCGTCTAGTATGCTGGCTACACGGCCGGATCTTTTCCGACAGTAAGCTTCTCCCTGCTTCCACGTCATCCTGGCGAATGAAAATATTAATCTCTTATCGTTCAATAACACGCTTCTTGCTGCGTTTTCCATCATCCTGCGTTCTGGCATCGCTGAATTCACAAAACAAAAAACGTTACATTCAAAAATCTCGCTGATACAAACGTTTCTTCGTAACAGCTCGAGCTGAAACTCTCGAGCGACAACTCATTACGAATGGATACATTTAAGATTTACCGTCCTGGCAAACAAAAGGCCGCTTCTTCTCGCAATCCAAGTCGAGGAAGGCCGGAGTTGTGTGCTTCGCGCAGAGATGCCTGTCGAGGATCAGACATCTTCCCCTCCGATATGAGTCGTTTTCCGACGGTGGCGCAGGATGACCGTTCGACCAAGGCGGATACGAGGTGACGTTCGACTTTTTCGACGACAACGCGAATCCCGACGAAGTCCACGTCCAATCCGTACCGTCCACGCTGCGACCGTCTAGCCACACGCTCTCTATCGCTGTCGATGGCGAAAAATGAGATTCTTCGAATCCCGCGAAAGTATTCTGTAGCCGAGGAGCTACTTCACAATGAAGAAGCCATAAATAATCTCAACTCCCTCCCCAAATTTTATTTTTCGAAGAATAAAACATATAATTTCTATAATTCTAATTAATACTACGGAATAATTCGTCGACAAAGGAGACGGTCAAACTTGCATAAGCTTTCAGCTTTGTGATATTCGAAATCTTAAATTATTTTTTGATAAAATTGTAGCTACTGAGATAAGAGATAGATAAGAAATAGATTAAAGATATATAAGTAAAAAGATATATAAATGATGAGGCGTATCACTTTGATATATATATTTAATCTACTCACAAATAGCTACAATTTCATTAAAAAATTATTAAAAATTTTGAATATCGCAAAATGATGTTTGATAATAAAAATTCTAATTCCCGAAATTACTGTTTAAATTTGTGGTTCTCTATTTTTTTCGTTTTTCTCGCGACTTATCGAGCAAGCATGACAATCTTGTCTGACGTGTATGAATTACGAATAACGTCTTATTATTATTACATGGCCTGCTCTTCAGCATTGCGTTCGCCACGACGATGGCTGCCTCGTTCGTGAAAATCATAGCGAGTTGCTTCTTCCTCTTCTTACACTCCAATCTCGCGTCCCTCCATGCGATGCCACCTCCGTCGACTTTTCGCACTCCCTCCGTTCGGAGATCCTCTTCAGCCTCATCTTCATCGAGGATTTGATACAGTGTGTATCGCTGACCGTCCGCAAAGACGCTGCTGCCTTCGACAATCTTCTCCTTCGCCTCCCTTTTTCCTTTAAATACGCAAAATATTTCATTCCTCTCGGAGACTTAATAACACAGTGAAGTCGACACTTACAGCCATAATATATTTGCAATCTTTAATTGAATGTATAATTAACTGTAGATTTGTATTTATATATTCATAGAATGTTATTCAGCCGTTTGAACTGACATTTCTTACATGAAATAGATACAGATTGAGACGAATAATTGGAGACTTATAAAGTCACAATTATTTATCAAATAATGACGGACTGTAAGTACCGACTTCTTAAGTCCGTCGACAAAGGGAATCTTTCAAATTGTGCCATACCTCGAGGAAAATTTTTTCGACCGCGATTGTTATTCATAAAACCACCCTCTAGACAGTTTACTGAAACGACCGTCGTAATTCTTCCTACTCGACGTTTTTACTCACAAAATAAATAACATGCACGCGACGCACGAGTAGCGCACGTGCTCGAAAAAGTCGCACTTCATTAAATCGCGAAAGAGGAGACGATATAACGCTCGCGATAAAGAAAGGAAGGGAGAGGGAAAGAGAGAGAGAGAGAGAGAGAGAGGAGGGAGAGGAGAGAGAAAGAGACAAGGTGCAAGCTATGCCCGCCTTTGCGTGACTCCCGATAGAAACAGCAGATTACCATACGTTATACCGTAAAGAAATTATCACGGATACAGCGACGAGCGCGGCAACAAACGTCGCGACGATTTACGATTGCTTCTAATAAAAAAGCCACCGATCGACTCTGCATGAGGTGAATCGTTCTCGCATTTAGCGAATTGCTCTCTCCTCTTTTTCTCTCTTTCTTTCTTCTTCTCCTCCTTCTCCTCTTCGTCTGCGTTCTCCTCACTAGCTCTCATGCAGACGAAGGGCTTCCGATGCCGGCAATCCTCCGGAACGAGAAGGGGCGAGTCGTGGCCCAATCTGTCGAACATGAGACAATTCTTCTCGCCGCTGCTGTGATCATCCCCGATGTACCACGCAGAGTGGTCCATGATCATCAGCGAGTCCAGTATCAACGTCTCCCCTCCTTTACGCGTATCGATCCAGCTCCAGGCGCTGGCGGAGTCTTTCCTCCGTCCTCCTATCCAGAGGCCGTCGTATCCTAAGCGATTCGCGACGTATAAAGTGCAACGTGAAACAATGAAGAAATTTTTTGTTGAATTAAGAACTCATAAAAAGCTCCTATGTATTTATTAAATTTCAGCGTATAATAAATATTTATAAATAAAAAATGTTTAACACGTTCGCTATCATGGCTCATTTGGGAAGCCATCTCTATATTTCTCTGTATTATATAATCTCTATATTTTTTAGGTAATTGTGTAAAACAGACTTGATTTGTTTGTGCAGAAAGAGAAATTATCATTCACATACATATGTAAAATAGTCATTTTATGAATTAATAATTAAATATAATGCTAGGTTCTCAATGCGTTACATATGTGTAACTAAAATATAATCAATATTAAGTCAGGGCAAGAAAAGAATCAAGCACAGATATTGTAGTGCAATAAAACCAAATTATATTGGTGAAACCTTTCCAAATCGGGGAGAAACCTTGTTTATTAGATAATCTCTAGAAACCAAATGTTTCGGTCCATGTATGAATCCTCTTCAGTAATCGCAAAGCACAAAATTAACGTCTTATAGAGTCAAAAAGTTGTCAAAGAATATAAAAACATCAAAGATAACATAGCAAGAGCTAGAGGAATGACAGAATAAGCCCCATTGTGAAGTTACATATAAGACGTTAATTTTGTACTTCGCGATTACCACTGAAGAGGGTTCATATATGAAACAAAACATTTGGTTTCTTGAGATTATCCAATAAACAAGGTTTCATTCCGGTTTGTAGAGGTTTCAATATAATTTGATTTTATTGTACTACATCTGTGTCTGAACTCTTTTCTTGCTCTTATTTAATATTGATTATTATCTTTAAAGTTCTTCTTTCTTTTGGTTTTAAAATATAATCTTATTATTAGTAGATTCTCTTATAGATAGCCTCAAGAGAATTCTCCTAAAATCAAAAGGAAAATATTCTAATGTTCCCTCTTCAAAAAAAAGGAAAAGAAAATTTCTAATTACAAGTATTCTTTCCAATAATCCTATATTGTAAGTAAAAATCTTTTAAGAAAAGAGCATTACATTTTAAATAAAGTAAACTATTAATCAGAAATCTACTAATATTATTCCAACTTTTTCCCTTTTGAATCAAGAATATGTTTACTTGAAGCAGAAAGCTCTACATATAGCAGAATACCGTAACATATTTGCAATCTTTAATTAAAAGTATAACCAACTACACAGATTTTGTATTCATAGAATGTCATTCGGCAATTTAAACCGATATTTCTTATATGAAATAAATACAAATCGAGACGAATAATTAGAGAATTCTTGTTAGAAGAAAAATATTTCTATTATAGAAGAAATATCTATTTAAATATTTATTAAGAACAAGAGAGTATTGTACAAATACTGTAGAAAAAGACGAGATTCCTCAATGCTTGGAATATTTTCTTTTTGATTTTAGAAAAATTCTCTCGAGGCTACATGTAAAAAGTTGAAATTATAAAGTTGCTAAAATCGTTATTATAATAATAAATAAAAAAAATCAGTGATTTTCCGGGGAATGTAAAATCTCGACGAATGTTCACGCTTGTGAGAGACAGAGAGAAGTAGGAATAAAACTAAAAATGAAGCTCACGGTAGTTCGACTCGGACACCATTCGCGCGAGCCAATCCTTCGTGTCGACATCCAGCACGGCCAACGTGCTTCCGGTATCCGTTTCCGCTTCGCGCGTTAGAGGATCCGGCGGGGCGTCGTGTCCCATTTCCTCGTCGGAAGCCGTAAGCGGATTTAGATGTTCGTAAATGGGACAGATTGCCTGCGCCTCGTTCCAGGACACTCGCCTGCCGATCACGAGGAACTCCCATTGAACGTCTTCGTTTCCATTTTCCGTTTCATTACCGCTCCTCGGAGCGTACGTGAAATGATCCACGATTCGGTTGCTGGGGACTCCTATTGAAAACGTCCATCGCGATTATCCCGTTCTTTAAGACGCTCGAGTCCCTCCGATACGACGGCTTTCGGCAATCCCCTCAACCGTTTCGAGATCTCTTCGAAGGGTATCGTCAACTTTCAATTGGAATAACTGTTTCTTTCAACGCGGACTCTTATCGCCGAATATGCGGTGTCAAATTTGTGAATTTCCGAGATTGCAGCCGAAAAATTCGTTTCCATTTTTTAATGAATTAAATTGTGAAAATATTCACAATTTAAACGTGAAAATATTGCGAGAATTTAATAGTGGAAACAAATTAAAAAATAATTCAAGAACGAAGGATGATAAATTGAGAACAATTTATTTCCATCGCATATGTGATTTTTCCTAAATGAATTATTATATATAGACATGAATAAAATTAAATCGAAATAAATTATTCACCAACAAAGTAGACGTTTATGACTATTCGTCAACGTTCCGACAGCAGGACGTTATCAGAATTGTTGCTTTTACTACACCTGTGTGACGTCATCCGTTGGAAAAAGAAGCGAACTTTTTGGCTGACCTAATGTATCAAATAGTAAAAAAGGGAAAAGAATCAAAACCTACACATTTTTACATCAAGATTACAGAATTGATGGTCTTGTAAAACGAGAGATTTCTCTTTCCTTTTTTCATACTTATGAAATTCGCGAGCAAGATCGGTGGCACTTGTTGATCGTGTCCTAAAATGACCGCGTCATAAGTCACGTAATATCGCCGACTACGATCACGTGAGGGCAATGAAATTTCGCACTCGCAAAAATAATCTCTATGTCGCTGTGCGCGCGCGCAATGGAACATCTCCCGCTGCGAGAGAGTCAGGATTAATTTTTGCAAGACCAACTCGGATCGTACCTATGCGGAAGGTGACGGCTATCTCAAAGACCCAGACGAGACGAAGAGCGCTCGGGACCATTTGTTACGGATAAATGTTAGTGTCAAAAAGAGAACGAGCGAGTCGAAGGAACGGCCGAAGAGACGAGCGGCGTATCAGACGAGGAATTAAGCTCTACTGAAAGGCTCGTCGAGTCGCGCCGACCAAGTTCGTCCGGATCGCGACCAGCTAACGACGCTCGCAATCGGTTAATGTTAATGCGCTTGATAATAGCAGATCGGGTTCTCCCGCTCTCGTGTCATGACGTGTCCCCATAATTCGATTGTCGCAGATCAGCTGTCGAATAACTGATAAGAGAAGGTCCCGCCGTTCTAGGCGTCTAAATAATACAAATTTTCATTTGCATAAATGCTTATTGCCTACAAATAAATGCTAACTTCTTTTAGATACCTTTTCTCTCAGTATACTTATAAAAATTGATTTTTGGTCTATCTTAAGATGTCTTCCAAGAAACAAAAAGATTGTTTTCTTGTAATAAAACAAGTTGATCCTCCAATTGATTCAATACCACGATGATATACCGAGGGTTTAATCTAGATATACAGGTACAAAAGTCTCCTTTTCAATTTCCGTATTGATTCCTGGCATCTCGGAGTTCCCCCGAACGCGCTATCCATCACTCGTTCTCCTAGATAGAATGCGGCATGTATAAAATGAGAGAAGACAATTGTCTCGAATATATGTATTTTATTATACATACATTAATGAAAATATATACATGGTAGACTGCGGCTTCTCGAAGCAGCGAAGTGTCAGTATAATTAGCTACAGTATTCGTACGCGAATCTGTTTTTCGACGACGTCCTCTCGATAGCCGAGATCTGTCGAGGTTTCGGGAGGCACGTGTAGGCCGACACGTGTAGACCATGGGATGTTGTTGTTGTACGTAGAACATTGCTGTTTCTTTGTTTTGTCTTTCGTTTTTTTTTTGTTGTCGGAGTCCTCCGTTGTCTCTCAAACGGAAGACGCTCTCTCAATAATAACGGCCGATCCGCCCGACTCGACCCGACCCGATTCGATCCGATCCGACGACGACGAATCGGTTTGTGTCGCGCTATCACGAGACTGACCGTGGTGTCAATCCGTCGAAACACGCAACGGGTACCAGAATACTTTCGCTGACTTCGATTAATATCTCAATCTTTGTCTCTCTTTCACACCCTCTCGCCCTTTCACTCCTTTTACTCTCGCTCGCGTTTCTCTCTCGCTCTCGTTCGCTCGCTCTCGTTCACTCTATCTCTCTTTCTTTCTCTTCCTATTCTACTTACACAGCCAGACAATTGCTCGATCACTCGGCATCAACGCTTCGATCTCTTATCCCCTTAATTATCGTTACAACACGTTTCAACGCTCACAACTGCGGATGATTATTACAATCGATTAAACTGTAAGTGGCGATCATCGAAAGGTGATGGTACTCTGCCCCTCTTCACTCTCCTTCCCTCCCCTCCTCAGTTTACAGATATTCAGACGGATGTCACGATCTGAAAATCGTCAGCAATTTCCGCACGTTCGTGGTCTCCGGGATTCCCGAGACTCTTCTCTCGCGTCTCGTCCTCGTTCGCGTCGCCGTCCTGGTCGCGCAACGACGATCGCCATCGAATTCACTGCTTGATGGCGATACTGAATTCATTAATAACGACGACCGACGCGACGAGGACGTCTCTGCGAGGAGTTTCCGCCCGCGAAGCTCCCACCGTGTCCAGGATCCCGTCCGCTGACGCCCCGGCGCCGAGTCAAGCTTAGGTTCAGCCAAACAATACATTGTTACGACCTGTCGCGCGGGGGAGAGCTCGCGTCCCGCGGCGAACGGTAACCGCGCGTCAACGACAATTTCTCTTTTTTTTTTTTTTCAGATACAGATTAGCTTTGTTACATTTCAGGCACTGCGATTGACTTTTTGTATCTCGAGCTTGGCTCGCGCTCGAGCGACAGCGGCGCGACTCGGCCGGGATCGATCGACCGATCGCTCTCTCCCTATCTCTTCGTCTCTCGCGCGAAACCGTCGCGGGGTTTCTCGCGCGAGAGCCCGTCGAGTCTTCCTGCGTCGATGGAAGTTACGCGATCGCGTAACTTGGATTCGCCCTTCTCCCTTCGACGAGCGGAGAGAATCGCGGAGAGCGATCGATGCGATCCGCGCGGGGTGAGGAACGACCGCGCCGAGACGCCCTCCTACGAGGGAGGGAGGGAGGAGAGAGAGCGCGCGACGCGCTCGTTCTCTCGCGTTGAGATTCGCGCAACGGTATCGCGGCGGGAACATCCCCCTCGTCCGCGCATCGCGGGCTGCGGTGTGTACCGCCGCGGCTTACGTCATCGTGCGCGAGTAACGTACATTGCTTAATTATTAACTTGACTTCGAACGATACGTTACAATGATCACGTTATTCCACTAGGGATGACATGCAGCGTATAAAACATATCTTATCTATATATTTATTTTTACTGGTGTATATATCTAGGTTGCCGCATCCGTTATTTTCTGTGACACGCTATGCTCAATATATGTATACGCGGTACGTCTCTTACACGCTACCAAGGATTAACAGTCGATACTTCTTCCTTCCTGTCCCCGTCCCCTCCCCCCTCTCTCTCTCTCTCTTCTCTTTCTTTCTCTTTCTCTCTCTTCCTCGCTGTCCTTTTCTCAATGCAACGGCACACGCCATGCGTCGTATTAGTCGGGTTCGCACGTTCGCGATACCACGAATCAAAGACAGAGGAAGGAAAACGAGGTGCGTCTCTCGCTAGCGGATATTGCACTTCGAAACTGGACCGCTTGGAAATGTTGTCTCTCTCGCCTCCGGCGTTTCTCCTCTCCCCTCTTCTCGTCTCAGCTCATCTCCTCTGTGTTTCATTTACTCTCCTTCGTCACTCCGCTTTTGTTTCTCTTTATTATTTTTTTTTGGTCTTTCACCGGCCACCCTCCACAAACTGCGTCCCTCGGCCTGCCCGTAAAAATCTGGCAAGATTACGCCTCTAAAAATATATATAGCCAATGTGTGTAGAGTGTCTTTTATTCAAAATAAACTTTGTCGACTCGAACCCAAATGTTCCGTGTCGCGAGAACTTCGAGGAAACCGGCGCCGTGGGATCTCCTCCCTGTGCGCAATCAAATCGTATGGGAAATCGCCATTCACATGTGTCAAGGGGTTCGTCGAGTCCCCGAGGGGGGGATGTCCGTTTCCCGTCTCGATGAGCCGTCGATATTAACGTGTCTCTTAAACACAAGCTGCTCGTCGTCTTTGCAGCGCTTTTGCGAGGGCACCGTCGTCATGCAAGTCGGCTCTCGTCTGCGCCGCATACGCGCGCTTCGAACAATACCGTAATCCGGTTGAGAAATCGCGCCGGTCTCTTTGCGAGTCGGACTTCACGCGCGCTGAGTCAAGAATTAGTAGTCCATCTGCCTCTCTCTCTCTTTCTTTCTTTTTCTTTCTATGTCAACTTCTTTGTCTCCCTTTCGTTTCGTTTGTTTTAGTTTGTTTCTCACCATCGGGCACATCGTCACTGTACTGTCACGGAGTATCCGGGGTCAGTTCGCGTAAATCGCAGGAGATCGCAGATTACCGCTTCGCGATACGTCCGTGGCGTGTGGCTTCGTTTACACCGCCGCTATACACGTTTTAACCTAGGCTTAAAAAGTAAAAACCAGCCGCCGGCGTGCTCGCGCCGCCAGCGCGAAGTTAATCGATTTTTAACACATTAACGCTTTGATTCGTTTGTCAGTCTGTGCTCTCCTAGTCCATGACAAGTTAAAAAAAAAGGAAAAAAAGACGCAAAAAATAAGGAAATAAAAGAGAAAAGAAAAATAAAAGGGGAAAGATGTCCGGAGCCTGTCGAGGAGAAAAGGTGATACTTTTTTTTTCTTTTACGTTATGTACGTGGGTATTCGTAGGTTACGACTCGCGGACGGAATACCGTCTGTCCGCGAATCGATATTAAAATGCATCTTTCTCGCGTGCCACCGCTGACACGCCAATCAGCGGTAGTCTCCACCGCGAGTTTCCTGAAAGACGTTACTCGAGCGTCTCTCTCTTTCTCCTTCTCTCCCTTTCTTATCTTCTTCCTCTTTCTTTCTCTCTCTCTCTCTCTCATTTCTACCTCGAGTGTCCACAATCACAATGATACGTCGAAATTTCCGTCGTTGAAAATTGTGCGCCCTTGAGAATTGCGGCGATTATAGGAGTCTCCGCGACACGCATTCTCTTACGAAAGGAAAGAAATTCGTAGGTGTCGCTCGGTAAATCGTGTATGCGCGATCATTAATACTTTTTTCTTTCTTTTTTTCGTTTTTTTTTCCTTTTAAACAGACACCGAGAAGAAACTTTTTTTTATATATTTACTTTTCCCGAACCGAAACGTTCGCGTTATAACGTGTTGACGTTTCGCGTTCCACTACACGATAAAACGATAGTAATATCCTAATATCACGACGAGATTCGATTCGCGGTCGCTATACCGTGTTTATCTTTTTTTTTCTTCGTATCTTTTTTTTTTACTTTTTTCCCTTTTCTCTCGTTTATCAATAGCATTAGAGGCAGTGTTCGTTGAGAAACTGCTACGGTTACACACGCGCATACACATACGCACGTACACTCACTACGCCCGCGCGGGATGTGTGTGTGTGCGGAAGTGAATTTTCTTCGGATACAATCCCCACGTAATTATATACCGGACTCTCGCCATCCCGCCGCCACTCTCCCCCCGTCGCTGCTAAAGTCCTGCTCGTAGCGCCCGTCGTCGCGCGGGCGCACAGTTTAATATATTTATAAGATATTTACGCATATCTCAAAATAAGTATCTTGTGCTTATCGACCGACATGAATCGATAAACATGCTGCTTGCGTAGAGCTCGCTAGCTAAAATACACGGCGCGCGTATCCACACGCGAGAGCGCGTCTCTAATCGAAAGAAGCCGCGCCTTTCAAATATACGTCGCTCGGCGTGTACACGGGTATCGCGCGAGTGAATAGAGGCTGAGAAAGCGCGCCGTCGTGCCTTAACCGCGGACAAGCGTGACGCCAAATTAGGATCATCACAGAAACAATATCACTAAGGAAACCTGAGAATTTCTTTCCTTCGCAAACTACTCGCCGCACGTAATAACCGAGGGATAGCAGCGATGCGCGTACTATCACGATAACGTAGTACAAATAGAAATAATCGTAAGTAGTAACAGCGGTAGTAGTAGTAGTAGAAGTAGTAGTAGTGATAGAATAGTAGTAATAGTAGAGTAGTAATGATGATAGTAGCAGCAGCGGTCGTAGTGGTAATTGCAGTAGTAGCAGCAGTGGCTGTGTTGGTGATGGTGACGTACTTCACTCGTTGCGTGAGGAGCTCGAATCGATTTAAGGATTTGGGATTGACAACGAGTCCCATTCCTCACTGTCAATGACGGGCGGCGACCAGAGTCGCTTTTCTCTGGTGACCGCCAAAGAGAGGTCCCACAATCGCCGGGTTAGCCGGCGACCACCGATAAGAGTCCACTAATCCCGTCGGTATATCGGACGATTTACTTCGGAGTTAGTTGAAGGCAGAATCACAGAATGACGCAGCACCGACAGTATCGTGGTCGCGAGGCTCCCGCGCTGGGCGGAGGGGTCACAGGTGCGAAATACGCGTGCACCTTTATGTTGGGTAGATGGGTCTAGAATATAGAAGAAGAAAACGATTATTTGTCAGAGATAGATAGATAGACGAGAGGAGAGACGCGTGTGAAGATCAAATCAACAGGTATACTCTGGAATCAGATCGCGTCGGCGATGCACGATCTCGCGACGAATCGTTTATATGCGGTGAAACGCAGAAACCGGAAAGAGAGGAGGTCAAGTTGAAGCACCGCGCCAGCCTAATGACACATCGTACGAAGCGTTGTAGTGTATGTTAAAGGGCATGATTCACCGGCGAACGGAAAAAGCGGCATTAATTATACTACGGCGCCGGTTATCGTAATTAAGCGAGGATTATACTTGTTCGCGGGAATGCGAATTGTAACGTAATTCACGATTTGTAATTCATAAACCGTTGCGTGATACGCAAATGAGCATCTCTTGAGCGTAACGCTACACGGAAAAACGCTTTTCCGCGCGTAGGCACGGAGGCGGTCGCACGGATCATGCACTGCGAGCGCGCCGCGAGGACGAAACGGTAATGAAGAAACGGGACAGTACTCTGAGTCTACGTATGCCAGCTCTGGTAATCAGTTGGCAGTCGTAAAGCTCGATACGCTCAAGATTGTGGCAGGCCTGCAGCAGGTGATCCAGGCTGGCGTCCGTGATGAGCGGGCAGTTGTCCAGCTCCAAGACGGCTAGGTGTTCCGCCGCACATGGCGACAGAGCCAGCTGGCGGATACCTTCGTCAGTGATCAGCTCGCAATGCGACAGACTCTGCGCTCGGAAACGGCAAAAAGATGTTATGTATCCGTATACTCGTTACCAAAAGAATTCTCGATTGAGAAAGAATCAGAGTTAATGTTAAAGAGAGAGAAAATGAGAAAAAACAGAGAGAGAGAGAGAGAGAGAGAGAGAGAGAGAGAGAGAGGGAGAG
>NW_022639519.1:29608-35179 GCF_010583005.1 Odontomachus brunneus | reverse complement strand
AGAAAAAAAAGAGAGAGAGAGAGAGAGAGAGAGAGAGAGAGAGAGAGAGAGAGAGAGAAAGCGATACGTGACGATTAGTTCGTGGTCTAAATGGAGAAAAAAGAAAAAAAAAATATGATATATAAAAAAACGATGCCAATATACTCACCAGTTTCTCCAATCTTGGACAGCCCATCGCGAGGTGAATGAGGGTGGCGTCGGTTATTAAAAGGCACTCTTCCAAATCCATCTTCTCGAGTAGTCTGCAGTTCTGAAAGTTGGAAAGTGTCGGATAGAGAGAAATGTAGAGGAGCGATTTGTGTTTTTATTTACGTCACATACGCGAACGGCCGACGCTCGAGGCTCGTCTCAACGACGAGAGAGATGCGACTCAACTCACTTTCGCGAGAGCCTGAAAGCCCGCGTCCGTGAAATGGGTGCACCCGACGCACTCGAGTACACTGAGAAGTGGACAGTGTTGTGCCAGAGTGACCAACGACGCATCCGTTAAATTGGGGCAATTCGACAGGCAAACATAATGCAGCCGTGGACACCGCTCGCTGAGTTCTCTAACTGCGTCGTCTGTTATATTCTGCAACAATGATCCCAAAGTGATCTTTGCTCTTCGTTTGCGCGTGTGCTCGAGTCGCGAGAGTCGCAGCGCGAATTCTCATGAATAATAAATCAAACACGTACGGAAAACGCACAGGAAAACGAAAACTAATCGCCGTCCATACTTTGTGGCGATTGCTCGCTGATGAAGTACAGGAGAGAAACTCGAGCTTTTCTCAAATATTGTCCACGTTATCGCGATCTTCGATCCCTCGTTTGCTCTTAATATATTTCGCTTTCTATCGGGCGACGCGAGAGAGCGGCTTCTCTTCGTGCCTTCTCCCCCCTCCCATCTTCTCTCTCTCTCTCTCTCTCTCTCTCTCTGCATACCCACTATTAAATCTAATTCAAACTGTAAATACGCCGTTCCACATGGCCGAAAGCCGTTCTGCCAATTTTCTCCGCTTGAAGAAAAAAAGAGAAGAGAAAGAAGAGATATCGTGCCGTCTTTATTACAAGACGGAGGAGGGAAGAGAGGAGACACGCGCATTGCGCGTCTCTCCTTATCTCCCGCAACGAGAAACGCAACAGCGATATCTCTCGTCGGCGACAAATCCGACACGGCGACACGACCGCGAAGGAGAATCTAAGCCTGACGGCGGTGCGCAGGCAAGCGGCAATTATTCCTCTCTCTCTCTCTCTCTCTCTCTCTCTCTCTCTCTCTCTCTCTCTCCCTCTCTCTCTCCCTTCCCTCCTTCCTCCCTATCGCGGTGTAACGCGGATTTGCGGAGTCAATGGGATAAGTACCCGGCATTCGTGTAGATTGATTGCTTCGAGATTAGGACAATAGCGCGCTAAACACTTTACAGCCCGATCCGTCAGCTGGCGGCATCCCTTGCTGAGAAAGCTACGGAGTTCCGGGCAACCCCTGGCGAGCGCCTCCACCCCGTTGTCGGTGAGCAGCTCGCACCACGAGAGGTTGATGTGGGTGAGCAGCGGGCAACCGTCCGAGAGATCCTTCAGGGAAATATCCGTTATCTCGGGACAGGAGTCCAGATTCAGTCGCTGGAGCTTGGGGCAATGACTACTGAGAGCCGCGCAGGTCGCGTCCGAGATCTTCTTGCACTGGCTCAGATTAAGCTCCTCGATATTAGGACACGATTGGGCTAAGGTACGCATCGAGTTGTTGCCGATGCTCTGGCAACCCCTGAGGGAGAGCTGCCTGAGGAATCCGCCGCAACGCCTCGAGATATTTTCTATTACTGGTCCCTGCGCAACACACAGACAGATAGACTGAAGACTGTAGCCGTCGTTTTCTCTTATTTCCTTTTTAATAATAAATTGACTCGCCCGCGCGTCCAGCAGATCGAGAACCGTGAGAAAATCTTTCTCCTATATATTACCTCCACATCTCGTTGAAAGTCGAAGAGATCGATCCTCTGCCAATTGGACCCATCGAGCGCTAACACGTTCCAGGCCTTGCTTACTTGGGCACAACGGCATAGCGATACGACATCGAGGTACGAAAGAATTCTGTCAATTATAGGATTCGTTAGAACGCCGCGCGCTTTTTCCGTGTCACATGACAAGTATATGTGCATGTATGTGTCTGCATATGCGTATATGTGTGTGTGTGTGTGTGTGTATGAATGTGTGTAAGTTCATGTGGATGCATGTAGATGTACACGCGCGTGCTTCGCGCGGTACTTAACGCCTTGCGAACGGGACGTTCGTAGACTCGAGTTATTCGCGAGGCTAATGGGACGTAACGTCTTCGTGTTTTACGCGATCGCCATTAAAATGCCCCGCGACAGCTTTAAACAAATTTTCGTCTCGCGGAAGACGAGAACGCGCAGAGTTAAGTATTAAAAAAATAATATATATACACATACATACGGGATGATCGATCTGAATCTTTTTCAGAACATTTCTCAGACACGTTGATTCGGATCTCAGACGGATGCATCTAAATTTTGAATGTACACCAATCTACATATGTTTTTTCCTTTCCATTGACACATTGGCTGCCACGAATTGCGTACAATGTAAGTACAACACATTAACATCTTTGTGAAGAGGCGCCAATATTACTAACAAGGGGAACACCAGGTGACTGCTCCGGGGATTTTGATGCGCTTTTCGCAGGCGGTTCTTGGGTGAAAAAAAAACAACACGTATCTGGCCGTTTCAGCCAATGGGCCATAGTTTCGAAGAAATCGATTTTTAAAAATGACTAGTCGGCCGCAGCACACTTGATACGTTCGATCGTCATTATTGAACAACAGCAACGGTAGCGCAGTAGGTAAGACATTGGTTTCGTATCCTATCAGAAAAAGTGCGTGATAACCGAAAATCTCGAATGCATCGAAACTTGAAGCCTCTTTTCCGCGACGCTGATTGGCCGTCCCGACTGTCTCGATTGGCTCGATCGAGATATGCTAGGCTCAATCTACTTACAGCTGTCAGATGCATGTGACGGATCAGATTGTGTTGTTCGCGTTATATGAATTTGATATTTATTGTAATCTCAGCAAACACAATGTTACATGTAACATACATGTTAGTTGTAATTTCTTACTCAACAAACAATATAACTGCTATATAATATACGTGTTATATAACAGTTATATTGTTGAATAGGAAATTACAACTAACATGTACGTTACATGTAACATTGTGTTTGCTGGGAAAATAATTTGTAAAAACGAGTATTGTAATATAATTGTAAATAGTACAACGAAAAGGCTAAAGTGGCGCGCGTTATGTGGTGTTCTAGTACAGTAAATTGCGTGTCCAAATCTCGTCTCGTGCATTTTTTATTAAAAATTTGTTCTTATCTGTAATTATTTATATTATTGTAAATATACACGAAAAAGATTATTTAATTGATATATTTTTCTTGTAAATAAAGAAATCAATAATTTAAAATTTTTTTAATAATTATTGTTGAAAAATCTGAATAAAGAAATATTATTATCTTTAATAAATTTTATTTTAATTTAATATTATTAATTTTTATTGCTTTTTGATTCTAATGAAACTTCATAAATTTACAAATTAGTAAATAATTAAATATTCATGTATGGAATAATTATTATTACCGTCGTTGCCGTCGTCGTTGCCGTCGTCGTCGTTGTTGTTATTCATATGGACATATAAATAAAAATGTAATAAAAACGTGAGTGATCACGAGCGACATGAAAGGAAAATTTTCTAATAATATTTTAGTTATTTTCTCAAATAATACAGAATTGTTAAAGAGTCACATGTTGGTACAAGCTTCACAACCTTTGTTTATCATTGCGTGATTGATAAGGAAAAAAAGAAAAATAAGAAAACAAATAAGAGAACAAATTATCTATTAATTTGAAAATTTATAAACTTTCATTACAATAAAAAAATAATAAAAATTAATAACATTAAATTAAGATGAAATTTATAAAGTAATAATATTTCTTTATACAGATTTTTCAAATTATTACAATAATTATTTTAAAATTTAAAAATTTCATTTACAAAAAAATATAATATAATTAAATAAATAATCTTTTTTGTGTATATCTACAATAATATAAATAATTATAGATAAGAACAAATTTTTAATAAAAAAAAATGCACGAGACAAGATTTGGACACACAACTTACTGCGTATGAAGCCAACGTCTTACCTACTTCGCTGCTGTTATTCAATAGTGACGGTCGAACGTATCAAGTATGCCGCGGCCGACTAGAGTCATTTTTTAAAAACCGATTTCTACGAAACTATGGCCTATTGACTGAGCCGAACACGTCGTTTTTTTTGCCCAAGAACAGCCTGTAAAAAACGCATCAAAATCCCCGGAGCAGTCAGCTGGTATTTCCCTTGTAAGCTATGAGAGAAAAAACTTAAAAAAACAAAAAATATTTATTCGATGAATAAATTATTCATATAAATTTAATTCATATAAACTAAATATTAATAACGTATGTTATAAACCAAATATTAATAATGCGTATTTATATATATTTTTTCCAAAACTACTGCTTTTTACGAAAGCAATTGTTTATTCTATTTAAATAAAAGAATTTAATATGATTTAATATTAAATATGGTATTAGTACTTCCCAATGAATATATTTGAAATTAATATATTTTACTTTTCAGATATTTTTTCTCTCAATGTACATCTACTACTAGTTAACTTTCAGAAATTGGCAACACTAGGCTAACCCAGTTATTGATTATCCCTTCAGTCATTGACACTTTAAAGAAAAACCTGGTTTCTTTGCGACCAACATCGCGGTTAAACTTTTTGCCTGCGCTTCATGCTTCCAAAAGAGAATTTTACAACTAAAACTGCGACCAACCACCGCTAATAACGAGCAAACTCAGCTTTTTCTAGAGTGTCAGTGACTAAAAGGAATCAATAATCTCGTGGATGTTTCAAACATTCTATCAAACACGTTTTCTTAAAAGGAATTAATAATGCAAAAAAAACAGAAAAAACAGAAATTTGGCGCCACGTTAAGTTTTTTTTTTGAAAATCCCATGGCAGAGTGGACGCGTGTTAAGATTGCAAATTGCAAAAGCGCGACGGCCGGGGGTTTCGCGGGATCAGACGCGTGACACAGCAAACAGGCGTCTTTCATATTTTTGTTTCCACCCTCTGCGCGCCGTTGTCGAACCCGACCTTCCCCGGCTGATAACATTCACGCGTCTTATCGCGAGACCGCGAACACGACGGCCCGTTCTCAACGCGTTTCAAGCTCGTGTAATCATGCGCGTTTGCGTCCTGTCGTCGTACCTGAGTAGCAATTCTTTTGGCAGTTTCTTGTTAATCTGCGCCTCGTCATCGTGAAACACCCATGTTAGCTGCAACGAAACACAGAGACACGTGATTACGAGGCCGGCCGCGGCCGCGTTATCATTCGCGACGGACGCCGCAGACAAGGAAGCTGCTGGACACTCCGTCTCTCCGTTGTGTATGTGTGGTGTGTGTACGATGTAGGAGGGAAGGAGAGGAAGCAGAAGGATGACGAGGACGGTGACGGTGTGGCGGC
>NW_022639519.1:1751-29598 GCF_010583005.1 Odontomachus brunneus | reverse complement strand
GGGGGGGGGGGGGGGGGGGGGGGGGGGGGGGGGGGGGGGGGGGGGGGGGGGGGGGGGGGGGGGGGGGGGGGGGGGGGGGGGGGGGGGGGGGGGGGCGGGCGAGGTGGATAACACACGTTAGACACTTTATGGCCGGAGCATTATACAGAGGGGGAAGGCCTTTACGGGGCGCGTAAAGCTAGCGCATTGACATGCCCGACGGAGTCTAGATTAACCAACCTGCATGTAGGATTGCTTCATGGTAGTGACAGGGTTGTTGTGAGTGTGCGATTGCGATGTAGAGTAACCGGCCTGATGATGATAATGGTGATGATGTTGGCGATGATGATGATAATAGGAAGGATGCTGCTGCCGCCACCATTGTCCGCCGGAACCGGAATCTTGGACCGCCTGTTGGCCGACCTGGCCCCTTCCTATCACTCCCACGCGACTTACTTTTTTCTAAAACACATCCCAATGTGTGATCGCGCCTCACTGTCTCATAAAATTTTGCTAAGACGCGGCGCGAAAATCTTCACGGCAACATTTTCAGACGTTTCCGGAAAAGAACGCGCGCGGCTCCCTTCGTTTCTTCACGTCGCACCTCGAATTGTAGAGTCGTCGAATGCGACTTCTATTCGGCCCATTGACGCGATAACCAGCGCGTTTTGCTCCCGTATCCGCTAATGGTGTAACGTAATTTTCGCAATAATTATGATAATCGCCGATTCTGATAATGGCGCGTTACACGTGTCAGATTGCGGTATAACATCTACGACCTCGGCGCGCGTATTCCGCGTGCGCGCGCAAGCAAGACTTCCTTTCCTTTCGCGATCGCGGATTCATACCCGCCGATCCCGGTGCGAACAACAGCGTATGCAAAGTCGGGATTCGAATGATATTATCGTGTGTGTGCGACGGCGCTCTTCGATCGGAAAGCGATGCGAACCGTGTTATAATTCGCAAGCGGATACTGTATCGTGCGTTCGTGCAGGTATCGTATACCGTGCGCGTTTCTAAAGGACTGGACGCGGTCACACATATGCACGCATGTAGGAGAGATCTGGGACTAGATGTCCCATACTTCAGAATTTCAAACTTCTCAAACAACCAATTATTGTGAATGGCTGTATAAACATGATAAAGGCATCTTTATTTCTTCTATATGTTAATGCTCGCCAAGATCCTATTAATCGTGTATTTTGTTTTGTATGAAGCAAAATACAAACATGCAGCAACGTGGCCCTCTTGCTCTGGTATTGGATTCAGTTGTTCAATAGCGCAGGATAAGAAGACCACGTATAAAATGAATGTTAGTAGTTCCGAAGTCTTTGCGAAAAGAGTCTCCATAGCTTTCCTGCTGACCTTTAATTGTGGGCCAACTTTACCTCGTTCGCCTTGTATAATTTTAATTTTATGTATGAAAATTGCTTTTACTATCCGAAACAGTGTATCAATGCAAGAAACTTCACTCTAGTTAATAACACGTTGTTTAACTTTATTCATTCACGATGGAAAATATTAAGACAAAATTTCGGGAGGCTCAAAAATTTATTTCGCTACTGTTAAATCAGTTTTTAAAAATATGTTTAACTGTAATATTACTTTGATTTTAATGAAACTGAGGAAAAAATGTCCTAAAAGAACCATTTCGCGATTTTATATCCACCATCCTTCTCGAGATGAATACTAAAAAAGCATATGAGCAACATGCCCTTGGGGCTATCTAGATCCGGTCTTTCTTACACACAGCGTTATGGATGCTTGAACATTTCCTACATCGAGAGTTACAAGATTATATGTATATGAATAAGATTGGATCTATTATAATTAAAGTAATTAAAACCCTATCATTATAACTAGAGTTACTTATGCTTAAGTTACTATTGCTATTATTACTATGACTTCCAATCTCAAATATTATGTGTAAGGCTGAACATTATATATAATTCTCGATCCAGTAAATGTTCGGGTATCCATAACGCCGTGTGCATAGACACAACACATCGTCAGTAATATCGGCGCTTGATTAACGCATACGTGACCATCGCCGCGTATCTCGTATCCTTTATTAATTAGCGTGGAACGCTTATCCCCTCCGCCGTCCAACTATTCGCCATCGGTCGACAGCGGATTCCTGACTTTACAAGAGAAGGCGGCTCGTTTCGATTCGTCTCGAAATTACGTCGGCGATGTCGCGCGTCCTCAACGACGAGTAAGATGCCAGGTAGACTTTCATGATTATCACAATGTGACACAACTGATGATGGGAAAACTCTTCAAACTTTTTAATTACATTTATGAGGCAAAGGTACTGTATTTTGAAGGAGTATATGAATTAATCGTCGAATTTACATTATATAATAATGTGAATTTTGTGTTACGTTAATATGGCAAAAAATTCGTCAAAGTTACACTTAAATTTTTATATTACATTCTACAGTTCGGGATAAATAAATTTTGATAAATTTTTCTGTACCTCTTTCTTATTTCTATCTTGGTTCTAATTTGAAATTCTCTTTTATGTAACTCACTCACAGCCAATCAAGAGATTTATCAAGATACATTTGAAGACATTTTTAACGTGATAAATGTGATAAATGTATCACGGCAGTTAATGACGAAAATTCTTCAATTTTTTACATTAATGAGGTAAATGTACTGTATTGAATTAATCATTAAATTTGTATTGTACGATAATGTAATATTTTTACCATATTAATGCAGCAACAAATTTACTAAAAGTTGCATTCAGATTTTCATATTACATTTTATCATTTTCAGTAAATTTTAATAATTCCTTTTGTATTTTTTTTTCTTATTTCTACTTTAGTCCTTGTTCTGAACTTTTTTTTCATCGATAATAATTGATAAATTTGTTAAAATTAACTAATAAATTGATATAAATTTCATTGATAATGAGTTCACATAGTAAAAGCCTTAGCCATTTTATGTGATAAATGTGAATGCCGTACAAGTCACTTATGAGAGATGTAACTTTTCCAGATCTACTAATAAGCTCCCGCCTTATTCACGCCAAATTTACACACAGGTATTTACATGCCTCGTGAAATGCTCGATTATGAGGAGAATTAATAGAACGCCTCTCGTTTTGATCTATCTTGTCTCGTCTGATCGAAATTACGCCGGCGAGTGTTTCTCCTCCACTAGGCGATGTCGCGCGACCGCGTCTACCACAACGAGGAGATGCTTCGCAAAATGCTCGATTATCAGGAGAGTTAATAGAAGTGTAATGCAAAGCGACGAGGTATCCAGCGTTCGCTGGATACGGTGGAATATAGCGTGTGTAGCGGTACACACTGACGTTTCCGCAAGCGCGCGGAATACGTTCTCGAATGAATCTTGAATATGCCTTCCCATCTCTTTTTTCCTCTTTTTTTTTCTTTTCTCCTCGACGCAACGTTGTTTTATCCGGGGAAAAAATGGAAACTGCCTCGTGTGTACGCGCATACATACGTCTACGTGTATATGTATGCGTGTGTGTGTGTGTGGATGTGCGCACGTAGGCGTATGTGTGTTTGTATGCATGCATATGTAACAACGTATTATAATGACAAAAAATATATATAACGAGTCGCTTTACATGCTCATATGTCTTACAGTAATAACGTAACGTCCACCGCACGCATGCACGCATGCATGCACGCGTACACAGTGCTTACATAATACCAGTACGAACACACATGTCAAACGGCGCGATTGCGCAACGACCAATTGAATCGGTGTGTTTGTTAATTGGAAAGTGTAAGTTATGCATTCGTAGCGTCGCGTAGCGTTCGCAGGAAAGTACAAGGGAGAGCGGGGAGAAACTTTGCCAAAGCGAGTACAAGCGCGTACAAGCGCGCACTCCTAATATTAATGTTAATTAACGTGGCACCATCGGACTGTAATAGATGTAAGATGATTGAGGATTAATTATGCGCCGCGCATTATGCAAGCACGGTTCCCGAGCAATGCTCGAGATGGAAATACGCCCACCGCGTAACGCGCGGACGCCCGCACGAAGATCGGCTTCGACGCGCGATCGAAATAGAAAAACTATTTTCCCGCTCGATAGCCCCGAAGGATAGCCTTTTGTACGTCTCTCAAGGATAGCGTCCGATGGCTATCGTGTCAACGTTAAAAATAAATGCGACGAATTCGCACTGGCGGTTTCTTGCATACCACTGGCGTATATAGAAACAATTCGCACGAGGGGGAGGAGGCGAGAAGGAAAAGGGCAAAGAAACGCTTCTTGGGTTCTCCGTAAGTGGTGTATGATGAAGACGGTATTTTGTCCGAAGAGGGAGATTGGGTGCACCCAAGTCGAAATGTTAGCCTATTTTAGATCTAAACTTTCTAACATGTGTATATCCTGCAGGATCAATGTTTGTACACATAATACATATGGAAACTGAAATCCTACTTAGCGCCTCTAAATGGCAGAAAATGTACCAAATACCCTTGTAGCGAGATCCTCTTAAAGAGGATCTCTTTTCGGCAGAACTAATATATTGAGAAAAAAATGGTTAATTTAACTAAAATTATAGTTAATTTTTATCCCAATTATACTTTTTGATTGTTTTAACGCGAAAATATAATAGTAGTAAATATAAATAAGGTTATCACTAACATAATAGAGTTTAATAAAAAATGATTTTCTTTATCATAATTTGTAGTAATTATTTCTCTATGTGATTATATAATAGTTACGAATACCAAACATTTTCTTCTCATTGTAGATTAAATCAAAGGATCAAAAGATAACACAAGCTTTAGAGTATTAGAATAGGCGTTAAATAGAATATTGAGGTCTAAACTAGGATCAAAGTTTTGATTTGAGCACATGTTAGCACGGTTTCTCTGTGAACGTTCATTTATTTAACGTCAATTCCAGCGAAAACCCGTTTCTTTTTCGGCTTCTTGCGCGCGAGATGAACGAGAAACGGTTAATCTGAAATTGATAGTTGTATATGCGTGAATGACATTGCATGAATAGAGAGAGAGAGAGAAAAGGGAAGAAAAGGAGAGACAAAAAAAGACGGAAAGAGAAAAGGAGAGAGTATCTATAAAATTTAGATTATACGTAAGAGTTGAAACAGACATATACATTTTATTACAACACGCGTTTAAAGTTACAATATCACAACACGAGAGAGACGTTTATGTACGAGGTGGCCCGAATATAAAAGGCGAACCTGAGGAAGAAACACGAGGCTGAGTTCGCCCGACTTTTCGTACATGGGACGCTATATACACGCGACACACGTTTTAGTATCGTCGAGTTACGTTAATATGACATATAGATTACGGGGAGTTATAACTTACAGGCGTACCGGTGCCGGTTGTGCGCGAACATTTATTTATTTAACGCCAATCGGGAGTCGAAGAAGCCGTTTCTTCATCGATAAAAACGGCTAATCCGAAATCGATATCCGCGCGCACGCGGGCGAACATTATTACACGCGCGGTAATCCGTAAAATTTGAAACGTACACAGTATGTAAATTTGAACCGCATATGTTGTATATCACAACATGTACGTGGTTACAATATTATTTTCCTCTTTTCCCAAAAAGTATTCGCACACAACGATCGAGTTCCCGTACAAACGCAGTCAATTCCTTGACATTTAAGAATGTATTGTTTGTGTGATGTTTATAAAAAGCAATCAAAAATTAGAAACACGTTAATCTATTATTTCTATTTTTTGTACGAAAACACACATCTGTATTATTATTATTATTATTATTATTATTATCATCACATTTTTATAGTTTATGTACTCTGTTTTATATTATTCCTGACTTTTGAGCTTTTATCTCTGAGCTACAATAAAAATTTTACAACAAAACATTATTCTGAATATTTAAAGCACATGTATAGGAAAATCGAGATTTTAGTCATTATATTTTGTAATTTTTTTTTATTAAAGCGACATCATATATTTAAATAATAGCAACTTTAAAATATTCCCTAATAGTAGGATGACGTCAAATGACGTATTATTGACGTTAGAGACGTCATTAGAGCGTTATATTATAACATCTTTTAACATTATTATGTTTGCTCGCCTTATATTTCAAAGTAGAATAATTTTTGCGATCTATAAAAATGTGAATCAATGTCAAATTGTTTTGTGATACACTTTTAGATACAGATTAATCTCTATTTCTTTCGAAATTCTTTCATTATTTTGGAGATGTGGGCAATACATTCTTGAGCATTTCGCAACAACGTGTTTCGTCGCATTCTTACGACAAGATTAATACGTCGCAACTAGTACATCTACAACAAAGAATAGAAACGGAGCGGATGAAAAAATTGATACATGCGTGCACGCAATGCGAGCGTCGTGTATCCGGAGTGTCATGCATCGTGCAAAACAAACACACACGGTTGCACCCGAACGGCTACGGACATCTGCGAGGAATCATCGAACGATTCTCACGATCGCGTTCGAACACCGATAAGAGAAGACTCGCAGACCCAAATTCTGAATCTTATCAATCGCGGGATTTCCTGGCAACGCGTATGTTGTGTTGTATCAACACCGAATTGAAATCTCGTGCTTGAATATAATAATCTTATATGCATGCTAATATTACTATTTTACTACAAAAAATATGGTTGGGACCAATAATAACTACAATTAATAATAACAAAAATAACTACAATTTTATTTAGGTCAATTATTTTTTCTCACAATATACCAGGTAACGGAAACTTACAATGACAGAATTGTTTTTTTCCGTGTATTCCTGGTCTGGTTAATCTCAATCAGTTATCTGTTTCGTATAAGGTGATGTTATCGAGCTCTGATAAATTATATGAGCGTGATAATCGCAACCTTGTTAATAATGACGATTATAAATAATTAGACTATTCGTAATCAATACTACTCATAATACTCATCAATACTATTCATAATTAGATTATTCATAATTAAGTCTTATATTTAAGGCTATGTTCATCTTCCGATGATACACGGTGCAAAATTGTAGTAAAAATTACGTTAAAATTTTATTTTTTTTACAATGTTTTTTTCTAAAACTGGGCTATACTGAAATTATAATTGTACTAAAATGAATGATTAAACTATATTATTAGACAGAATTATTACAGTAATTATAACAGTAAATTCGATTATCTATTAAACACACAATCTAAAAAAAACAATCAAATAATTACAATAATTTTGTAGTAAAAGGCCGTGCGTAATATTTTTAAACAAATATGTAGAACTTTCGGCCATAATTCTATATGACTCAAGATTACCTAAGTTTTCTTATAATTGTTACTACAATATTTTCGCCGTGTGTACGGGACCGTTTCATTAGTTATAAGATATCTGGAGTTCCTAAGTGTAAACTTGCGTAAAAGATAAAAAATAAAATTTTGAAAATATATGGGAATGCGTTTACTTTATACACGAATTTATATTGAAGAAAAAAATTTGCGATCATCTTCAAGTATCGCAAAATTACTCACTTCTCATGTTTTCAAACCAGGAAAATAAAATTATATGATTAATAAACAAGATCGATATCATGTGACAAGATTCATGATCGATGCTGTAAAGATGAATTTTAGACAGTCTTGAACATAAGATCGAATCAATATCAATATCAGTCTAGAACTTTATTAGTAATTAAGACGTGATAACTGATTAGGATCGACCTGATCAGAAGCATAGAACCAATCTCCAGTCAGGCTACTACCATTACCACTGGAAGTGAGCTCACGCGAATATTACAGAGATCCGACTAAAATTCTAGACTGCAACTGTAGAAGCTGAAACGCGCACGGATAAATTTCACGGGCGAGTTTGCCTCGGTCGAGGAGGGAAGAGAGAAAGAGAGAGAGGAGGGGGCAGCGCATTCGCGGTCGTGGGCCGGAAAATGATCAATTTGCCTTTCGGGTTTCGCGAGACTCGCGCGGTACAACGCGAAGGTAAACCGAGGCTTGCCTGATTTCGCTCGGCGGCCGCGAAATTGGGATACGTTATTTCGTCGTTGCACGCGGCCGCGGCCCGTCCTTGGGACGGCTCTAGGAGCGCTTTTATCAATAATGACCGGTAAATGCATGGATCGCGGGCGGCTCTTCAAACTTCCATGCCTTATCGCATGAAGTATGCACAGGCGTTGCATAAAATTATACAGGATAACGAGCAGCAGGCCGGCAGCGATAGCATCGATGCGACGGAGATACGCGATTGCGTTCGGCCTTAAGCCGTAAAATACGAGCACGGCCTCGTGAATAATTATGAGTAGTAGCGTAATCCGCGGATCGTCCGTGGCAGGCGGAACGGCGAGAATAGCCGGGCGCGAAAGATTCGACTCCACTCTAAATTCTGCACGCGTTGCCATTCGAGTGTCGTATGCACAAATACCAGTAAACGCCAACTAACAGTGACACTGCATCAATTTATTGTAATTTATCTTCATACAAATTCCTTTCAATTCCATCATGCTTTCAGTAGTGCAGCAATAGACTGTCAGTAAGGTCCATCTTGCTAAGGAACATATACTGAGAGGAAAAAAGAATTAAGAAATAAAAAAATATTCATTCGTGGTGGGTACTAATACATATTCATTTATATAAAATACTTTCCAAATACACATTTTTTAAGCCTTTCATGAAAGCAATAATTTTATTCTATTTAAGTGAACAAATTTAAATTTAAGTAAATATGTTATTAGTACCCGTCGAGAAATAAAAATTTTTTACTCTTCATATTTTTTTCTTATAGAACAAATAGCTCTTAGCTCAGATGCTTTATGGACTATTTCATTGACTACGCACCATCTGAACTTAAGACGATCTTAAATATAAAATCAGATTATGAATACAGGCCTTCGAGCATACACATCTGGCGGAAGATTTTTCCAATGATTTTTGCCGACTTATAACTTTATTCTGCGGATTGATTAATTTTTTTATTTTCTTTTTATTATAAGAAAAGATCAGAAATTTAACAACGATGGTGTGAAAGTCGATAAAAAAATAATAAAAGAGTGAGGAATTAATTTACATTCGGTTGTGTTCCGAGAAAATTACCTTTGGAAGAAATTGATGGTGCAAATTTGCACCACAGTGCAAAATTGCACCATCTCGAAAGATTAATATGGCAAATCTCGCTGTAAATTGGCAAATTATTTAATAGCGCGCATTTAAGTTCCCAAAATACACTGAAAGAAAAATATAGTTGATCCAAAATATATATTTTACAGCACAATGTTAATAATATGCATATAAGATTATTATCGCTGATATTATAGTAGAATTTAACAAAAAAAAAAAAAAAATGTTTTTCTTGACCATAATTTATAGTAATTATTTCTTTGTGTGATTATAGTTACAAGCACCACATATTTTTTCTCACTGTATGAAATGAAAGGATAGTCAATTATTGCAAATATCGAATCTATTTCCCGTTTACAAAATCCTGTAATATTTTTGGCTGTAAGATTATTCTCTCCGTGTCTAATTTTTCAGTCACACAACGATACAACTGTTATACATAACATTTTATATTGCACCTGTATTGCTGAGTGGCAAATTATAACACTGATATTAATGTTGCTGTCAGTTAACGTCTACTGAAATACAGTCTTCTGGTCCTCGCGGAGACAAGTGAATTTCGTATTTTTTTGGTTGAGGACGTGACGAAAACAAATAAAAATCTTGATTTGTCTCGACGCAGCTTGCTAATTGTCGCGACCGTGAAGACAAATGTCGCGTCTTCGCGTCAACGACGAGCGAATATTTCTCGGCGGAAGAACCGTCAAAATTTTACTCTCACGTCGAACTGCAAAACGTCGCGAGGAAAAGTAATTGCACATATCGATGAACTCACCGCCGCTAGGCGACCGCACTCGAGATTAGACCGAACGCCTTTGTCTGGCCCACGACGAGTAAACAAGTTAATACACGTGCGCGGCGCGATCTTAACGGCGTTATCGTCCGCCCGTGGATTTGCCCCGGGAGCTAAAAGTTACCGGCGCGTTCGCAAATTAATCCTTAGACGCGCAAATTAATAACTTCGTTATTACTTAATTCGCGACCCAGTTGTCGGGATATTTAGCGTTTCGGATTACGAAGAGTTGGCGAAGTGGCGCGGAAGGAAGGAAGGAAGGAAGGAAGATAGGTAGAGGTAGCAAAAGGTGGCCGTCCATCTTCTCGCCAGCGAAGAGTTCGCCTTGAGCGTCACACCGGAGATCCATAACACGCGGAGTTGTCGGATTTGAAAATTGAAAAATCTGAACAGACTTTCCAGCAAAAAAACAACAGAAAATGCAGTCTGTCTACAATAGTATTTTTAATGGTATTTTTTAAATATATTTGTCAACAGATTTATAAAATCATGACGATAACAAAAAACAAAAAGATATATTACAGCAAGAATACGAGAATATAACTTTGATAGAAATATATTTGCGTAGACACCTACTCAGTTATTGTCTAAAATTAATACGTTCTTGTCAGTTGTATAAATATTGTGTAGGAATTGGACAAGAATTTGATAGTTTTATTCAATGTTTGAGGCAGTTTATTGTAATACGTGAAGATATTTTTTCCAAGACATGGTGTCAATAATATTCGGTTTTATAATATACACGTATCGCAATGTCTATCATGAGTAAATTTAAAACATGTTTATTTATATTGTTGAAGAAAAGAGTCTAAGATTGCGTGAACAATGAGTGAACATGTGGGAAATCATAGAGCAAGGAAAAGCAAATTGGAAAAAATAAGGCATTTGAATTGAGTGACAGAGCTGTGACGGAGATAATAACCAAAATTAGAAATGAAAGTGAGCGACAGACAAATGGGACATATATTAATAATGGAGAATTTAATTGCGACGAGAACACATTAGACTATTCTAATGGTAATGATACAAATGGAAACTGTCATGGTAGCTTAGACAGACTCAGAACTTGATGAAGTAGTGCGACTACAAAAATGGATAAAAGGATATATGTCATTTGATACTTGTGGAGGACGTCACGTAAAAGGTGAAGAATACGAAAATATACATTACACATGAAAGATTTACAGTCTCTTATGATTCGCATTAGCATAAAAATTTTTCGAAATTGGAAGATCTCCCAAAATTAAAATACTACTAGGATAAACTTAGCTATTTTATGAGCAGTAGACTTGCTTATTAATCTATTAAGTAGTTATTGCTCATTCTATTTTTGTTCAGTAAATGAGTTCAGATCTTGCGCATTTTTTCATATGCAGTGACTGCAAAAAAAAGCGTTTACATTTTCACTGTGAGATCCCAAAGTAATTTTACACTTCAATTACTGGACTCAAATTAACAAAACCGTCTAGCTAGTCTAGTAATTGTTCGAAAATTACATTAAATTATCACCAAGTTAAATTTTCACCGGGGCAACAGATTTATAATTATAATTATTACGACAGAGAAACGGAAAATTGAATAACAAAGAAATATAATATACTATTTTAAATGTTCCAGATTCTAGACACTTGTAATTTTAGCTGGACAGCTGAACATTGATGGTGAAATCTGGATGGTCGGGCTAAGATCTGGATGTCTGGCAAGCCCTAATATCGCGTCAAACACGCAAAAGAGAACAAACAATCACGAGTAAAACCGAGATACGTTCTAATCGTAACCTCTCTTGGGAAGAGGAGAGCTACTTTCGGCTCGGCCGCGTCTTTTCTAATGCGAATTGCGCGCGCGGAAGACGGACACACTCAAAAGCGGGCAAAATAAACGGACATCGATTCGGCATTCGCCTTAAATATACACGGGTCCTGCATCACGCCGCTGCAATAACATATGCACCGCCGCGTGTTAAACGCGGAAGACAAATAACGATGAGAAAGAGAGAGAGAAGCTCGGGCGAGAGGGCAGAGGGACCGGGAGGCGCCGTCGTAAACAAAGTGTTTGCGTAAATCGCAAGCGATGAGAAAGAGAATGCGAGCACGGAGAAAGAAGAAGCGCGCGCGCGCGCTTTAATGTCGTCGTCGTGTCGTCGTCGTCGATATACGATCGGTTTCTATTATTCCTTATCTTTATCAGAGGGACTCGTGAGGCGGTATCGCGACCGCGAGAGATCAATGCGGTCACGACAACTACGACGACGACGTCGAGTTCTCCCCACGAATCTCACTTTGCTACGCAATCGCGAAAACGAAGCGACCACGACGGCACAAAGCGTGAAAAGTCGCCACGAAGCACGATTCTCGATAACCTCGGCGCCGTGATTGTAAACGACTATTTTTCGTTGTTATTGTTGTTATTATTATTATTAACGTTTTTTTCTTTCTCTGATTTCCTATTTTCTTCATTATTTCTACTGCGGCAGAGAGGTAAGACGGGGACGACGAACAAGGGGGATCGGGAGGACGCGGTAACTTTTAATTCTCGAGTTGTGAATGATATTACGTCGTGAAGCCTCGCGCGCGGAGGTAGACAAGCAGCACGGTGAAGTGAAGGAAGTTAAACGAAAACCAAGACCAAACTAACGCGAACTAGGCTGGAATTAGATTAAAGGCGAGCTTGCTTTCGAAGATATCGGGCCAGCGCCTAAAACGTCAGCGTGAAATAACGGATGCTGAATTGAATTCTCGATGTGCAATTATGTTGAACAACCGCCATGTCGTTACTGCTCGCATATGCTTATAGCTCTCTCTTTCTCTCTCTCGTGTACTCTCTCGTTACAAATATTATAATGCTTTAATCGCTCGTCATAAAGTCACGTGAGATTTCTCACAATAGCACCGCGCTCTTATTCCGATTGATTTTCGACTCGTCGCGATATAATCACTCCTATAATAGCACGTCCAGTTTTGCATCGAGTCCGTTGTTGCATCGCCGGTGCGCCGATCCGCACAATGCATCGTGACGTCATCCCGCGTGCGCGCTTGCAATTTCTGTTTACATGTCCATTGCGACCACCCTCGCGTGCGCCACGCGGCTCTCGCGAAATTCCGCTTCGAGTTCGATCTCTTCTCTTAATCCCTGATCCTCTTTGTCTCTCTTTTTCTCTCGAAATCAGGAAGTCGTCGAGCCGCTTGGTAAAAGGACGTGGATATCTTACGACCGCAATCCAAGTTGCGCCGATCGGACGCGTGACGCATCTTTCGGGCATTCGGGAAGTCTGGTTTCCTTAGCCGCAGAATTTTCTCGTTCGGTTCCGAGCGATGAAACTACGCAAAAACTACTTGGCACGGCAAGTAGTGGAGTATTGAGAGGAACAGCGCGTGGGCGAAGTACTTGTCTTTATACTTGAGACAAGAGAGATTTGAAGATTCCGCCATTTAACCCCTCAATAGTCGCGCGCGTCTTTTATCTTACTTTAGCGCCCACACGGAGATGATTTTTATAGTAAAAATTGCTATGGAATTTTGTAAGTGACAAGTAAATCGCAGTAATTGACAGCATTCTACGGTAATTGACTATCCTCTCATTTTAGATATGCTATTTATGCTTCACAAACTGAAATGTGCTGTTGAAAAAATTTGCTATGTTTCTAACGATATTTGCTATTTCTACACAAAGAGAATTTTGTAGAGAAAGTACTACAGAATTTTGTAACCGAGAAAAGAAATCGACATTCTGCAATAATTGACTATCTATTTTATATGTGCTAATTATATTCTAGGAATTAAAATGTGCTATTAAAAAATTTGGCAAGTTTCTAATGAAACTTATTATTTTTATGAGGAGATAATTTTATATTAAAAGTTAAATACATATTATAAAAGATATTCCGGGATAACGACTATTCTTTCATGTTATGTGTTATATGTGCTATTTATATTTTAGAAACTGAGAAATGCGCTATTAAAAAAATTACCATTTTTCCCCAGCAAGACTTGCTATATGTCTAGCGAAATTTATTACGTTCCTTAGCAAAATAAATCCTACTGTCAATATATTTCCGCACCATTAGAAATATAGTGAAATTAAAAAGAATTTATATGAAAAATATTAATATAATTATATAATTTTATAGAAAATTAAATTATAATAAATTATAATTTATAGAAAAAAATTATGGATTTTTCTCCGTGTGGTTTACCATCCTAGATATATATTCTACTAAGATCTCTAGATTTTTTCCGGAAATATATATAATATAAACATTAGACCATATATTGAAAAGAACAATGTATTTTTGAGCAGTCACAAGTCTTGAAATTATATTATACCTAACGAAGAGCTTAGAGACTCCGTCATCGCGCTCTCCTTTCAACGAGATTCCATTGAAATAAATGAAAATTTATATCTCACTCGTCATACTCGTCGTGTACTTTGCACACGTATATCACGCCATATACGCTACCGAGCGTTTTTATCGTCACCTTAAATATCTGTGTATTATCGTCGATGTATCACGGTTGAACGTTAACATTCCCAAGAACGCCGTGCCGCGCGACGCGTCCGAGCGTCGGTCACTTCAATCGAACGAACTCGATAAACCTTTACGGCCACGTAAAAGATAGACACACAGGAACATCGTTCACAGCGCTTACGAAACGGTAAAACAGCGGAACAGCGAAGGATACCGTCTACTGCGTCAAATCGAAGAGAAACTCGACGAGTCAATCACACCAAAGAGAAGAGAGTTCGACCTAGCATCGAGGCGGAGCGCGGGAATGGGACCAAAGGACACGCAGGCGGATATTTACAGCTCCTCCTGGGTCAATAATAGATTCGAAACGAAAGGTGCACAACACGCAGCGTGCACCTGCGCGACCTCCGTCGCGTCGCGTCGCGTCGCAGCCGTTGATACGCCGTTACGGCTTCGCGCTCGCGAAAAATCGCATCGCCCGCTCGTCCCGACGAAGCGCGCCGACGCGACGCAGCGCCGCTCTCAGCAGGGCGAAGTCCGTGCATTCGCGAGGGTCTACCTTGGAAAATATCGGGACGCGCGGGGCCATTACACACGGTGGCACGCCGTTGGCCAATAAAACGATCGCGATGAAAACATTGTGAATACGCGATATCTATCTAAAGATTCTTGACAGCTTGGCAGCCGTCCCGATAGTTGTCCGCGATAGTCGCTGACTCGTCGCGCGGGGAAACCGAGACATTTTTCCGGCCGCACTTGGCCGTCCCGAGATAGAAGCGACCCGACGCGTAATTAGCGATCGCGGCGCAGCGAGATGCAGTCTAATGTCATCGGGTTCGAGTGTATGGCGCGAATCAGAGAGGAGAGAGAAGGGAGGGAAGACAGTGCGCGCGACGTGTCTGCTCCGGAAACTTTGGGAAAGATTCGCCGATTTTCCGGGCGCTCCTGCGCTGCAATTTTCCGGCGAAATTGCGGCGCTTCACATGCAAATTTCGAGCGAATTTGTTTATCGGCCTGAGGTTCCTTAGTGTTTCTTACGAAGGGAAGGAGAATGACAGAGAATTAAGAATCACACAAATTTCAAATATTAGATCTGCGAGCGACCAACGTCGCGGGAAAACGGCGGGCTTTCCGTGTGCGCACATAAAAAGTGCATTCAAGTGAATGTCTCAAGTATTGAGTTATGTCTACTTGTCTCAAGTATTTTGTAAGTTTATATACCCGCTACATTAAATCGTTATATTAAATCTATCATCACGCGAGAATTAAATTTGCTGAAAACAAATTCTAAATCCTAGTAAGTTTAACATTTCAATTAAAGATATTAAATTAAAGCAAAAATTAGCGTAGTAAGCAAATTGGTTTGCTCGCTATGCGTTAACAGAAAAAATCTAAAATATAAATATTTTTTCGATAAGTACTAGTAACGTATTAACAAAAGAGAAACATTCTCACATTAAAAAAAAATTTCTTTCAAATGAGGAAATATATATTTTCCTACCTCTTCTCTCACGTTGTGCTTTTTATGAAAGCAATTGTTTATTTTACTTAAACACAAAAATTTAAATTTAAGGTAAAATGCGCGACACATTAGTACCCACGGAATAAATATTTCTTATTTTTAAGGCATGTACTTTCTCAGTACATAGACTCGAACTTTTTCTTAGATAGAGTTTTATGATGTTCTTGCAAAGAGAATTAACATAACGATAAACAAAGAGAATAAATCCTTCTTTAAAGTTCATGATAATGAGCTTTTCTAGAATTTGCTACGAATATATTTTAAGACTTTATCAAAATTTATTACCAAGAAAATATTTTTTGTTAAAGATACACAGAAAAGCAGAACATTTTTCTTTGGAGAATATCTTTATTTCTGATCTTTAAATGAGACCACATAGCATTAGAAGTTAAGTTACTCGCAAAAATGTGTTTTATACATTCTCTCTGTCTCTCTCTTTCTCTCTCAACAAAGAAAAATCTATTCTTATTATTAAAAAATAATTTGGAAAGCACAAAATATTGGATAGAGAATATGGTGTTTTCAAATGTTTTCAAATGTCCCGAGAAGATATCACATTATCGCCGAAATAATCATATTGTACTTCTCCTACGAAATTATTATAACATTAAAATAAAATTATAACATTGTTGAATTCCAAGACCTAAAATTCTTCTAACAATTATATATGGTTATACTCATACATGTAAAACGATTGTTAATTTGAGTGCATTAGTTCTAAGTGGATACTAATCTTTTCCGTATAGCCATTACTTAAAAGGAGGAAAGTAAACTGATCACTTTTCTTAGCAGCGGAGTGAGCATTTCTCCGTGTGCGCGCGCGAGCGACTGCTAAAGTAAAGTAAGATCTTTGCAGGGACAGTTCCAACAAAAATTCGCCGAGTCCCGACGAGATTCCCCGAGGACACCGCGATTCCCCAGGAGTGGGAAAAACTTGCGACTCCGAGAACTCCGGGTTTCTCCGGGCGACGGCAACAGGATGAGCCCGCGCGACCTCGTCGTAACCGAGTTTACGCGCATAACGACAGTGACGTTAATATCGCGCGCGATTCCCGATCGATCCGCCGAAACGATTTAGAGTCAAACCGCCGGTGAATCGTTTCGCGAGATCCCTGCTAGGCGTCGTCGCTGTGCGAGAGAGAATCGTTCGCGACGAGCGACACGCGTCGATGCATCCTCCTCTTTCTCTTCCTCCTCCTTCCTCTCCTCTTCCTCCTCTACCTACCCTCCCCTCCCCCCACGCCGTCCACTCATCTTGGCGGAATCATGAGCGCTAGGCGGACGTGTTGCTAAGAAATTAGATTCCGCGGCTTGCACACGTTGCATGCTGTTTATATTTTGGCGCCGGGTATATCCGGTCAGCGCGACGTGATCATCGGCGAACGCGACCGCATTTTGCATGTCGACGACCGCGGCCCGTCCCTACAGGGTGTCTCGGAATAGACGGAGAGTGGACGTGCGTTCTTGCCCGCGTGCGATTCGCTGGTCGCGGGACGAACGCGATATCGATTTTCGTCGCGGCGATCGCCGCCGGCCGTCAAGGAAACGACGACGACAATGACCTTACTTCGAGCCGAGCGGGCACGAGAGGCGGGCGGGTTGCTTGGCCGCGAATCGCGCTCTGGAGACGACGACGACGACGATAAGTCACGGGACATTGTTCTCGTTGTTCGCTGGCGAGCTGACTTTAACGGTATTTTAATTTCACGACTTAGTCATTACGGAGAAACACCGAGCGGATCCGTCGGAAAAGTCGCGCGCACGGGACGCGATGACCTCCTTCGACACGCTCGTCCTCTCTCGCGCTCTCGAGGAAAGGATCCGGCTGCAAATTTGACAGGAAACCGCGTTACGTGTCTGTCCACTTTCCGCTCGCGGATTCTGGGCCATTCCCGGGTGGAGATGCTTCTGTTCTTTTCCGCCGTGCGCTTTGTACACTTTCTCGGGGTTTTCATTCTTTCTTCTTCCTACGCCACGAAGTCTGTGCACACGTGCGCGCATACACTGGCACACAGACGCCTCTCTTTCTCTGTTTGAGCGGAGAAAAAGCGCGGTGAAATACGGTTAAGAAGAACAGACCTCACGTCGAGTTTCGCGCTTGCGAGATCCGAGGAATGTCAGACAGAGAGGCGCGAGACCGAGAGGGGGAGGGGAGGATTCGATAAATTTGATTAGAAAGTTTAAATAGTTGTAACGCAAGCGTGTTTTCACGCGCAAACGTGTTCAGAGCAAACGTAGACACAACGCACATATCTACGCAGCACCGTGCAGTACACACAACAGGCACAAAATACAAACATGCGTGCATGCAGATTTTCCCGCGTGGTATTTTCAGATTTTAATAATTTATACGTATCATCTGTATCATATACAAAGTGTGTCTGAAAAGTCGAGGCGCACCACTCGCATACAGATGGACAAACTCGACAGGGAAGTCGTACACCATTTTGCAAATTTCGTAATAGTTGTTAAAAAATCAATTAAATAGTATGAGCGAATGAATGCATGAGAAGTGGTTGGGCAGATTCTGTAAGTATATATAAAAAGGGACTATTTCCAATTTGTAAGAAAAATCTCTTACTCTTCAAGGTTTCCTAACAGCAGGTATCAGCTGATAGCTAGAACGACGCATGACACAGGATCGTGCGTCGAAAAAAAGCTTCTCGCTCTATCAGCGGATACTCACCATTGCTAGGAGTAAAACACTTACGAAGAATAAAACATTTTTCTTGCAAAAGTTAAAAGCATAGACTCTGAGCATTCTCTGTTTTGGTCTTCAAACATGAATAAAGCCCCAACAAAGAAAGAACATACATACATACATTCTATGCTGAAAGTGCTAAGCCTTTATGGCTGTGAGTGTGAGTTTCAATAGCACACAGACATATTCTAGGGAATAATCATAATAATGCTGAATGTTTAAATTCAGTTCTGTTTAAAGACCAAAATAATAACGTCCAGAAGAACGAGATCGAAGGACAGATATATGCCAAGTCAGATACTTTTTTTATCACACATTATTTTAGAAGGAGGCAACGCAGGAAAAAGAGAGAGAAAGAGAAGGGAGAGTGAAACATGATGAAAGAAAGAAAGGACGCATTAATCATACGATCATTTCTTCTCTTTTGTTCTCTCCACCAATTAGACACAAGGACATCATCTCACTCTCTATTGTCCTCTCTTACTAATGCTGACTTCATCCCTCCTGCAGCAATGCGCAGTATATTCTATGAATGTTATTCATAGTCGGATCATATACTTAAAATTGTTTTAATTTCATCTTCAGATGCTATAACAATCGTTTCATCAGCTACAAAACGTAAGATGAACTTAAGGCGATAATAAATAGATCCGACTATGAGTACTATTCAACTTCACGGTTAGAGGTTATCTTTTTCTAAGACATGTGCGCACAAAAAATGTCATTCTATCACTAAGAAAAGCGATTACTTAGTTTACTTCCCTTCTTTTACGTAATCTTATCTTCAATAATATTTTCTTGATAATATTCTTAAAATATACTCGTCAAAGATGTTAGAAAAGCCTATTATCATACACTTAAAGGAAGAATGTATTCTCTTTACAAGAGTATTATAAAGTTTTGTCGAATAAAAAGTTGATTCCCCATTCTATGCAGAAAGTGTGTGTATGTGTGTAGAAACGTAAATTTTATTTAAATTTAATATTCTTGAAATACTAAGCTTCCTAGAATTCAGAATGCACTGTGAATAAATCTGATGTTTATGATAAACTTGTGATAGATTTGCGATTATATGTGATAGACTAGATTTACTTGAATGCAGCCTGTATTTTTCTTTGTGTGTGCCTACAGCTACACCGTGTCCCACCGCTTTCCCCGAGCGCTCATTCGCTCATATTGCCCGATTAGTTCCTTAGCAACTACTGGGAAATTTGCAAAATGGCGCACGACTCGCCCGTTCGGTTTGATCTCATCTGTACATGAGCGCCTTGCCTTGAATCGTCAGACACACTGTATATCAAACCGCACGTACACGTTGGTGGTGCGTAACGCTTGACGTGCGTGTGCTCGGAGAAGTACCGTGCGCGCGTCCGTATGCCAATAACTTTTCGCAATTTAGAACTCATGAAGTTATAAAAATAGCGGTCGTAGAAACGGATCATACACGCGAAGCCGGGGCTGCGCTCGAACGTAGCATCGCGTCCGGAGCCTCGTCTCGCTCGTTAACGCGCGTCTTCCGAGCCGGCAAATAGGGGCGCAACAACAATCGCTTTATCCGTTCATTTCGCCAGATCGACCGAACAAGAGGTACTGCTCCTCCTCCTCCTCCTCCTAGTGAAAAACCTCCCAGGCAAAACGCACACGCGGATTTTGCGATTTGACATTTCGCGCGTTTTCAATTAATCGCACGCGCGCGCGCGCGCGTTCCAATTTCCGCAGTTTCCACGCGGAATAGAAAAACGGATCGCGGTGAGCGGTGTGGGTCGAGATGTATTGTCAAACGAATCAGTGAGAATTTACACCTCGGCAGAAAAGCGGCAAACAGAAAGGCAGAAGCCAATGAGAACTCCACTGTTGCCGGTATGGTCGAGTGGTGGTCGGCAGTTTCTGCTTTTCCACCAGAAAACCAACGCGAGTTCTGACTGGCTTTTCTGCCCTTTCTGTTTTCCGCTTTTCCGTCAGAGTGTGAGTTCTCCCTGAGTGTTTCTTTCGCGGCAGAAAGCGCGCAACCGTCGCCGTCGGTGCGCCGTGCGCGCATTTCGCAAAGACATACACATATTGTACAAACGGGCGTGTGCATGTATTCGCATTCAATCCGATGCTTTCCCGATGCGTGCAGCAGCGTGCGACACCACGAGAGCATACATGCACAGAATCGTCTAATCCGAACTCGGTGCGAGGCAACGAGGCGTCGTTACGACAAAGACACGGTTCATTGTCACCAACGTCGCCTCAACGTCCCTGCCCTCCTCCCCTTCACCTCCGCGCCGATATATGTACCGTCGAGATCCAGACGCGCTTTTTCCCCGGCCCCGTCGAGAGCGACAAAGGATCCGCGCGCGCGTCGAGGCGCAGTAGACGCGATGAAATAAAAGCGAGTTAAAGCGCGAGAACACGTTTCCCCCGGCGCGGCTATATCTAATCCGACTGAGGCGAGAGATAACGAGGAGGCACAATCTCGCGGCGAGAAAACACGGTCCATTCACAGCTTCTCACTTATCTCGTCGGCACTCTCGAAGGCCCTCATTGTTATCGCGAAGGCACGCGCGGCCGCTTGTTTACGCGACGCGATGCGATGCGACGCGACGCGCGCGTTCGGTGTCTTCCGAACGCGCGAGAGAGCGTCGTACACCGACGAGATCGACGTCCGAGGACGCGCGCGCGAAGAGCGCGGCGCTCGTCTCAGCGCGGGGAACTTCCGGTTGCCGCGGAGTCGATTCGTCGGGAATCGACGGTGTCGCGGGAACAACAACGGCGCTCATTGACATTCCGATCGCGCGTTCGCGTCGAGGATCGCTTCCGTGGACGAGAGGAACGGAGAGAGACGGAGAGAAAGAGCGAGGAAGAGGGACGACGGCGTAGGGAGAGGGAGCACGAAGGAGATTTTTGCGCGCGTCGTTGTCGTCGACGTCGACGACGACGACGACGCTCGGACAGACGACCGGAGCGAAGAACAAAGAAGAGGGTAGTAGCCAGCGCGGGGGAGGGGAGGCGTGCATTTAACAACGAGAACGCACCGCTGGCGGCGTAGCCACCGCTGACGGTCGCGAAAGCGAGAGAGAGAGAGAGGAGGAGAGGAGAGGAGAGAAGAGAGGGACAGAGAGGGAGAGGGAGACAGAGCGCGAGAAAGAGAGAAATAAAGAAAGGACGGAAGGAAAGAAGAAAGAAAGGACAAAGGACGGAGAGCAGGCTGTCTGGCTGGCTAGCTGGCTGGTTCGTTGCTGAACTAGGTATCTATCTACCTAGCCAGCTAGCTATCTAGCTAACTCGGTTGGTCGATGAGGAATATATACGTAGTGCGCACGAAAAAGCTCAAGAATGACAACGTGTTGCCAGCCAGCCAGCCAGCCAGCCAGGCACAATAACGAGAGGATGCGAATTAACGAACGACGCCGTCATCGTGATCCTCATCGCGCGCGTTGTCGTTGTCATTGTCGTCGTCGTCGTCATCGTCATTGTCGTCGTAGTCGTCGTAGCGTCGTCGTCGTTGTCGTCGTCATCACCGTCCTCATAGCCGTCGCCGTCGTTCCCGTCCTCGTCCTCGTCACCGTGACAATCGTCGTCCTCGTCGCGAACACGAACGCGAGACGGCGACGATGAGGATGCCCGCGGTGACAGCCGCGCTTCGCGGAGGCCAGGGGAGCGAATCAGCTGTTCGCCTCGGCAATGACAACATTGGACACGCACGACCCCCCCGGACGTGTGGCACTTTGACGCGCGTTTCCACGGCCGCGTTTCGCTGGCGCGACGCGCCGCCACGGCGTTGACTTACCTCGAGCCTGGTGCGCCCGGAGTGTATCATCCTTTTGCGTCGCGTTATTTTGCAAAACTTCCGGGAGTACCCGCACGATGTGGTCGCGAAAAAAAAAAACGTCGCGCGGCCGAGCGAGTCGCTGTGCTTCGCGAGAGAAATGGCCGAGTCCTACTGAATGCCCGACGTGCGACGGCGTAGTGGGGGCCGCGGCGACGGTGCGCCGCCGCTTTCCGTCAGCGCCGCGGCGCCCGACGCGGCGGTTGGCCGCCCGCGCTCGACTTGACGACAGCGCGGCCAATCCGCGCGCCCGCAGCCATTGTTTACACGCTCGCGATTGGATCGTTATTTTCGTGGGAGCGCGTCCGCGCGACGTGCACCGACTGGTGCACCGTGCACCTCGCGTCGCAACAAACGGGAACGAGTGGCGTTTATTCTACGCCGCCGTGTGTCGCGAGAGCGAGGGAGACAGAAAGAGAGAGAGAAAGAAAGAGAGAGAGAGAGAGAGACAGAGCGCGCGGTTCCGACGGGAGGAATGAACGAACGGCGGAACGCGGACACGATCGAGCGTGTCAGCGCGCGCGCGAGAGAGAGAAAGAGAGAGAGTGAGACGGGAAGAGAGGGCGCGCGCGCGCGGTCGGTGTGCGAGGATATCGCAGGCAGCGACGTTACCGACATCGGATTGGCTGTTACCAAGCGCGCGGGTCGCGTGCGCGCGCCTCGCGCGTCCCAGATAAGCGCGCGGAGTTAAGATCAACGTGTGTTGCTAGGTCCGCTTTGATTCGCACTCTTCGGCTAGAGAGAGAGAACGCGGCCGGGAAATAACCCCGTTGACCTGGATTCAATTATGGCTTGACCGAAATATTTAATTTACGGCCGGGGAGGAGGAGAGGAAAACTCTGCGTTTTCGCGCGCGCGAATGTAAGTATGTGTATACGTGAATGTGTGTATCGATATCGAGATAGTTGAGTGACGCGAGATCTCGATGATTCAAAGCTTGCGTTGCACGCGCGCGCTAATGAGAGCGATTGCGTCTCTTTGGGCGTTCTCGAAGTCGGAACAGTAGTGACGGATCGGATGATACGTTCGTAATAGGCGCGTAACAGACGTGCCGATAAGTGGAATGTCCATGCAATTAGATCACGCCACAGAATCGCAGTTTGTTCCATGGCGAATACGACGCGGCTCGATGAGGACATTGCTCAAGATAACCGATGATAAATGCCGTTTGATCAATCGATCACGAGGCGCAAATAATACACGCTTGGGAAAACCTGGCCGCGGAAACTGTTATTTCCCGGGCTATGTCATTGGAAAATTTCTCGTCAATCTTGCACTTACTTTCTCGCGCCTTGTCACGCGTGCATTTCGCGCTTAAACACGCCTTGCCGTCGCATCGATAGACAATTGCGGCAAACTATCGACAATGTGCGCCGTAAAGTTAAATGTTCCAATGACTGAACCAATAAGAAAGCACGATCAGTCCATTTTTATTGGTCAATTTTTATTGATCAATAATTAGTGAAATTACTAACTAAAGTCACGTTTATGTAAAACTTTGGTTTGTCAGCAATGGAAAAATAAAAAAAAAATAAATATCAATTACAATTTTAATGAGATATTAGACAAGGCCGGTTGTACCAATAATTAAACTGAAAAAGTCACGTTCTGATCACGAAATAAGGCAGATTGAATGCTCATTAAATAATATTGCATATTGCCATAAAGACATATCTTTTAACAAAATTGCAAAGGCTCTTTCAGAAATATTAAATATAAATACGTTATTAATGTTTCAAGAAATTACACTTTAGCGGTAAAGCGCAAAGCCGAAAGGAGGAAGCCAATCAGAACTCGCGTTAGTAGAAAAGCAGAAACTGTCGATTATCACCTAACTACTGACGCCCGAGTTCTGGTTGGTTTCTGCCTTTCTACTTCCCGCTTTTCTGCCACGGTGTGAATTCTCCTTTAATCATAGAACTTAACGAAAGCTGGGGCGGGCTGCTTGTCGGAGTTTATCAAAGTGTTGCATCGACGCATCATGAAGCTCGATTCAAAAAGAGAATATGATATTGGCCATGTGTCACCTGCGAACGAATTATTACTTCCGACTATACGCTAATCATTCCGATCGGATCATCGATCTCGCGTGAAGTATGTGACTTTTAGCACGTTGAGCGAGGCGCAAGTGCACCATCAATACAGTCTCATCTCGAGAAATCGAGATATTGAATCGTTCAGTCAAGCACAAAAAATCTAAATATTTGTGCATTATTCGAGCAATAAGCATAGCTACTCCAAAGCAACGATCTGTCACCATGTGTCGGTTTGACAGCTTTATAGTAACTTATATAACATGAAATGTGAACGAGCAACAGATTGGTAACCTAGTTTAATAAAGAGATATTTCAAAATGATATAAATAGTGAAATGGAGGCAGAGAAGCAACAGGAAAAGGCCACCACGTCGTAAGTGCCGAAATTAGTTCTGAGTGTAGAAATAATATTTGTGTAAAATTACTCTTAGCACAGACACTGGCGCACAGTGTGCAAAGAATCTGTTTTCACGAAAAATAGCCATTTTATGAAATGTAACAAAAAGTTTCTCTTCTTGCAAACCAAAAGTATAGTGTCTGAAATAAGATAAAACGCATAAATAACAAAAATTTTTTATCCAATATCGACCTGGCAGTTCCAGAAATTAGAGCGAAATTAGAATTGTTGTGCGAGTAAAATCGTACCTTCATTAGAGGCTCATATTCTTCGTGTATATTTTGGTATTTTTCATATACATACTATAATCCAAGTTATCTAATAAATTACGTGATATGATGGAAATGTTTAGTTATGTCACTGCATTGAGTCACATTGTGTTAATTATTTCTTCGTTATTTCCACAGCGTTTGTTAAGGAGTTAAGGGGATGCTGTAGCGAGCGACGAACTTGATAAGCGTCGATAATGTAGAGCGATCATCAAAAAGCAGAAAACGTTATCATCATTTACCGATGATATCGAATTTATGTACACATATGTATAGATACTTATGGAATAAAAACGATCATCAAATAGGCGCTAACATGATACCCCTATCATCTTTTCACAGATGTTATGCAAGTATATGTGCTACGTTGTACATTTCAATTTTCTTACACATAGTTATATAATTGTGAATACCACGTTGCCATTCGTATTCTTTCCAAAATAGACTCTTGCTACTTTTCTGATGAATTCTTCAAACTGCTTGTCTACTGGGTGCATCAAAGAAAGAGTTTTTAGAGAAGAGTGTTGTAGGCGCAAGCGTAGTTTGCGAATAACTTTTTGAAGAATATGTTATCTATTATTTGAGTTTCAATATAATTAGCAACAGTAATTTGAGATATCATTTTCATTTCGCACTAACCAATGTTACACTTTATTTCCGCACGTAATTTTATCATATAAATTATAGCAGTCAGTACACTGTAATTTTTGAAAAATAAAACCAGTGTCACGACAGCAATAGTTCCGCATCGTTTTCATCTTTGAGGCAGGAATACCTTATTTCATTCATGCATGTATCTTTAATATAACAAAGCATTTTTAATTTGGTCAAGTCAACAAAATAAAATTTTTTTTGAAATGTCGACGTGATACCCAATACGTTTGCAAAACTTTGTTTTCTCAACCAAATTAAAAACTCATTTGCATGGTGAAAGTACGTGCGAAAATGAAGCGAAGAATCCCATGTGATCCGGGAGATGCACAGCGAAATAGTCAAACTTCAGGTAATTTCCTAAAATACATCATTGCGAACGCGAAATTTACTTAAAAAAATTGAAAGATATTATCCCAGAATACGCTTTAGATGCTAACATTATATGACCAAAATAACCTGCAATGACATGACAACAATTCGGCCCAATTCGACTCATCTCACTTTGGGATTTTTGGGATAAGGGGAAATTATTTTCGAGATTCTGGGTGTGCTGCTGAGGATGGAGAATGGAGTGACACAAACATACATTGTCACCCAGGAGACGATACAGTACGAAATAACCTAACGACAACTACGAAAATATATTTCTTCAAACACGAATATTAGTTTAAAATCGCTAAAAAACAATCCCAGAAGGTGTTCTACATGCTAACATTACATGACATAACTTGCATTAACATGACCGACTTTAGGCCTATACGTAGAAAAGGTACCACTGTGCATGCGCGAGAATTCCTATGTATTACTATGACGGATCTAACGTTATGGGGGCGATTTTGGGATGGTGGAAAAATATTTTCAAGGAATTGGGTGTGCTACTGAGGCAGCAGAGTTACACAAACACGCGTTGTCACCCCAGAAACGATACAGAACGAAATAAGCATATCTGACGTAATTTTCAAAAATAGACATTTTCAAGGGCGAATGTTCCTTTAAAAAACCCTAAAAAACTATCCGAAATAGTGCTCTCTACGCTAACGCGAAATAACTTATAACCTACCATAACATAGCCTACTTTCGGCGTATACGCAGAATAAGTATCACTGTGCATGCGCAAGAATCCGTATGTGCTACTATGACGGATCTAACGTTATGGGGGTGATTTTGGGATGTAGGAAAAATATTTTCAAGGTACTGGGTGTGCTACAGAGTCACACAAACACGCGTTGTCATCCCGGAAACGATACAGAACGAAATAAGCATATCTTACCTAATTTTCGAAAATAGACATTTTCAAAGGCGAATGTTTCTATAAAAAACTCTAAATAACTATTCGAAATAGTGCTCTCTACGCTAACGCGAAATAACTTATAACCTACCATTACATAGCCTACTTTGTAGTTCACACAAGACTTGGCACACCCTATTAAAAAATGTGACATTTTTTTAGAGTTCTGATACTCTCTTGAAAACTTCTAGTGCTCTATGCAACAATTTTAAATAGTTCCGTTCATTAAATACAAAAAAATAAACTTTCAAAAAAAGGTGCGCTAAGTTCTCGCAGCGCACCTAATCTAAAAAACTATTTAAATTAACTATTTCTTTACAGTTCCGGTTTGTTTTATAATAGTTCTAGGGTTCTATATCATATATAACAATAGTTCTAAAGAAATAGTTGATTTTACAGATTAGGTGTGCTGCGAGAACTTAGCGCACCTTTTTTTAAAAGTCTATTTTTTTGTATATAATGACTGGAACTATTTAAAATTATTGCAAAGAGCTCTAGAACTTTTCAAGAGAGTATCAAAACTCTAAAAAAATGGCACATTTTGAAATATGGTGTGCCAAGTCTTGGCTGAACTTGGCACACCATATTAAAAAATTTGACATTTTTTTTAGAGTTCTGATACTCTTTTGAAAAGTTCTAGAGCTCTATGCAACAATTTTAAATAGTTCCGGTCATTAAATACAAAAAAATAGGCTTTTAAAAAAAGGTACGCTAAGTTTTCGCAGCACACCTAATCAGTAAAATCAACTATTTCTTTAGAACTATTGTTGAATATGATATAGAATTCTAGAACTATTGTAAAACAAACCAGAACTCTAAAGAAATAGTTAATTTAAATAGTTTTTTTGAT
>NW_022639519.1:1612-1741 GCF_010583005.1 Odontomachus brunneus | reverse complement strand
CTATATCATATATAACAATAGTTCTAAAGAAATAGTTGATTTTACTGATTAGGTGTGCTGCGAAAACTTAGCGTACCTTTTTTTAAAAGCCTATTTTTTTGTATTTAATGACCGGAACTATTGAAAATT
>NW_022639519.1:1062-1312 GCF_010583005.1 Odontomachus brunneus | reverse complement strand
GTTTGTTTTACAATAGTTCTAGAGTTCTATATCATATATAACAATAATTCTAAAGAAATAGTTGATTTTACTGATTAGGTGAGCTGCGTGAACTTAGCGCACCTTTCTTTAAAAGTCTATTTTTTTGTATTTATTGACCGGAACTATTTAAAATTGTTGCAAAGAGCTCTAGAACTTTTCAAGGGAGTATCAGAACTCTAAAAAAAATGTCACATTTTGAAATATGGTGTGCCAAGGTCACACAGATTTA
>NW_022639519.1:254-462 GCF_010583005.1 Odontomachus brunneus | reverse complement strand
AAAATATTTTCAAGGTATTGGGTGTGCTACAGAGTCACACAAACATGCGTTGTCACCCCCGAAACGATACAGAACGAAATAAGCATATCTAAGCTAATTTTCGAAAATAGACCTTTTCAAAAGCGAATGTTTCTTTATAAAACCCTAAAAAACTATGCGAAATAGTGCTCTCTACGCTAACGCGAAATAACTTATAACCTACCATAAC
>NW_022639519.1:0-115 GCF_010583005.1 Odontomachus brunneus | reverse complement strand
GTACAACTGTGCAGGCGCGAGAATCCGTATGTGCTACTATGACGGATCTAACGTTATGAGGGTGCATCTGGGATGTTGGAAAAATATTTTCAAGGTATTGGGTGTGCTACAGAGT
>NW_022639518.1:1827132-1827571 GCF_010583005.1 Odontomachus brunneus | reverse complement strand
AGTCAATGGAATGCACCGTTATTAGTAGTACCGAAAAAAACGGATGCCTTAGGAGAAACGAAATTAAGAATCGATAGTAATATATGGGAATAGCCTAGAAAACCATAATAAAAAACTTGTCAGTGTATTGCACAGAATACGGCAATGCAACCTAAAACTCCAACCGAATAAATGTGAGTTCCTTAGGAAAGAGGTAACCTATCTAGGACATATAATTTCGGAAAAGGGAATCCTACCAGACCCAAAGAAGATAGAGGCCATAACAAATTTTCCGAGACCTAAAAAAACTAAAGACATTCAGTCATTTATAGGTCTCGCAGGCTATTACAGAAGATTCATTGAGAATTTTTCAAAAATAGCACGACCCTTGACCAAACTTACGAAAAAGGATGAAAAATTTGAATGAGGTCAACAACAACAAATGGCATTTGACAAGTTA
>NW_022639518.1:1826651-1827122 GCF_010583005.1 Odontomachus brunneus | reverse complement strand
ATGAAAAATTTGAATGGAGTCAACAACAACAAATGGCATTCGACAAGTTGAAAGAAAAAATGACCACCGCACCGGTACTAATGTACCCAGATTTTGAAAAAGAATTCGTGGTCACAACAGATGCATCCAATCATGCAATCGGAGCTATACTATCACAAGGCCGAATAGGAGAAGACAACCCGATAGCTTATGCAAGCCGCGTATTATCACGCGCGGAACAAAATTATAACACTACAGAAAAAGAACTACTAGCGATAGTCTGGGCAGTTAAACATTTCAGACATTATATCTATGGAACAAAATTCAAAATCATAACAGATCACAAACCACTAGTCTGGCTGTTCAACGTTACAGATCCCGGATCCAGACTAATAAGATGGAGACTAAAATTAGAAGAACATGATTATTAGATAATCCACAAAGCGGGGAAAACAAACGTGAACGCAGACGCGTTAAGTAGATACCCCCCCC
>NW_022639518.1:1823970-1826384 GCF_010583005.1 Odontomachus brunneus | reverse complement strand
CCCCCCCCCGTATCAATATTACAAACTAGCATTCCAGAAGAAGAAGAGGAAGAGGAGGAGGAAGAAGAAGAGGAAGAAGAAGAAGAAGAGGAAGAAGAAGAAGAAGAAGAAAAAGAAGAGAAAAACAATACGAATACACACAAAAAACAAAATTATACGAAAAGAGAAAAAGAACTTTATGAATATCACGATGCACCATTGGGAGGGCATCAAGGAATACAACGCACTTTAAAAAGAATACAAATGAACCACAATTGGAAGGGAATAATAAAAGATGTAACGCAATATATTAAAAGATGCGAATTATGCCAAAAGAATAAATTAAGCCTACAGAAAAAGTCACCAATGATAATTACTGACACACCTACTAAGCCGTTCGAAAAATGCGCCCTAGACATTGTAGGACCACTGACGTTAACAACTAAAGGAAATAAGTATATCCTGACATTCCAGGATAATTTAACAAAATTCAGTAAAGCTATCCCAATACCTAATCAAGAGGCGACAACCGTCGCGAAAGCATTTGTCGAAAATATAGTGCTGGAATATGGGATACCAGAAAAAATATTAACAGATCAAGGTACCAATTTCCTCAGTAAAATATTTAAAACAGTATGCAAATTACTAAAAATTGAAAAGATTCAAACCACCGCGTATCATCCGCAAAGCAATGGAGCACTGGAAAAATCGCATAGAACACTCGCGGAATACCTCCGACACTACATAAATAACAACCAAACAAACTGGGATGAATGGATCCCATACGCGATTTTTACCTATAACACAACTCCACACACAACCACGAAATATACACTATTTGAACTGGTATACGGGTACCAAGCAACCCTACCATCATCTATACTAACAACGCCAAAGATCACGTATAGCATCGATGACTACGCACAGGAAATAAAACAACGACTCCGAGCAACAAATCAAGTAGCCCGAGAGCACGTTAAGGAAGAAAAGGCAAAGAGCAAAAAATATTATGATCGAACAGCTAGAGGAACTGTACTTGACATAGGAGACCAAGTACTATTACACGATGAAATGGTACGACGAGGAAGATCAAAAAAATTAGATGCGATGTGGATAGGGCCCTACGAGATAATTCAGAAGCACGGAAATGAAAACTACACAATAAAACGGGGCCGACGAACGCTACGCACGCACGAAAATCGCATAAAACTATACATAAAAAACTAAAAACTTACCGACGAGGCGGCACACCCCTACCGCGTCCACGTAATATGCTGGGCCAGGGGGTAGAGGCCCGGGAGGGTCCAGCAAGGGGCAGGGTTTCCACCCCGGATGCACCGGCGCCCCCGTCTCCATGACCCTTCGGGGGCCGACGTGTGCTCGTCTCATACCCGTGGTCAGGCGGGAGGCGGCGTGCTTCCTCGCCGTACAGAATAACAGGCGGCGAAAAGGGCGCCGTCGGGGCAATCTCCGCGGGGAAGAAATATCCCGAGAACGATGGGCAATCCCACTGGAGAAATAAACAAACAAAATATAAAAACACTACACCACAAAACTATACACAAAAAAAAAAGAAAAAATCACAAAACACAAATGACACTACCACTAAGCACGCGGGACAGGACATGCGAGCGGGCGACATCCTGAGTAAGACTGACAGAGCTAAACAAAGCTAAACAAGAGGTTCCCCCCACGCAAACAAACAACTTAGAAATAAAGAAAGAAGGAGGCATTTTTATCCCACACGAAATACGATCAGAACAGGAAAAGGGGATCATATTTATCTAAACACCCGACCCAATGTACTTACAGGGCATTCAGCCTGATAAAGAGTACCAGCCTCGGGACAAATGGGTTGCAAGCAGAAACCCCATTCGAAATCAACGAATTCTTACACACACCTAGTGTGTATTATGACACACAAGGACGATTACACCAAATAGTTTCAACATGGAAAACCGTCATCAAAATGGATATACATTCAATAGATGTTAGACGAAATCAAATACAAGGATACCTCGACAGCGCGGAAAGAATTTGCAATCAACAAAAGAAGACAAGTACCATATGGCAAATATGCGATAATCTACGTGAAGTAGTACAGAAAAACCTTGACCGTATACAGAACATGACGGAACTCATACACAGCATATACAAAATTCCTACATACGCAAAACGAGAAATAATAGACGGAATAGACACAATAGCAAAATCATTGTTTGGCGTAATGGACGCAAACAACGAGAAAACAATAACCGAGCAAATAGACCTATTACACAATAAGCAGGAAACCTTACAACACGCAGTGACAAACCAATTAAAAATCATTAATACAACAGTCCACCACCTTGATAACCTCGAAAAAACTTTAGAAACTAACGAAAAAATAATATGGAATAGCATAACACAACTCTATACAGGTGAAGTTGGACTCA
>NW_022639518.1:1799514-1821426 GCF_010583005.1 Odontomachus brunneus | reverse complement strand
TTGAGTGGTACACGCTTCCGAAATGTTGAAGAAGTGCGAGAATGGGTGGACGAATGGATTGCTTCGAAACAAACATCGTTTTATCGAGATGGTATCGCCCAGTTGCCAGAAAGATGGCAAAAAGTTGTAGAAAGTGATGGAAAATACTTTCATTGAAATAATTTAAATAAATTTTTTACAATAAATGCTTTTTCTCAGTATTTTTTGGGCGGAAACTAAGTTAAGGTCCTAATATGTTCCTGTGTAAAGAGGAATGCAAGTAACGCTCTAGACCACCTCGCAGTAACGAATAATAATTTCAATATAGCGTGGAATATTCTCGTTTCCCGGTACGACAAGAAACGTCGCCTTATCACGATACATTTAAACTCGCTCTTCAATTTACCGTCGCTCACGACAGAGACTTCCAAAGATTTACGCACGCTTCGCGATCAAACAAATAAAGCGATACAAGCTCTAAGCAACCTCGGTCGCGCTACCGAACATTGGGATGATTGGCTTGTGTTTTTCGTGTCACAAAAACTCGACAAGTCATCGCGAAAAGCTTGGGAACTTAAACTCGACGATACCGTAGATTATCCGCGTTATCGCGAAATTGATCAGTTCCTTGCATCGCGCATTCGCGCGTTCGACGCGATTGCACCCGCGAACGCATCGGAGAAGTCACCGCCGACCTCCAAGAAGAGAACTTTCGCCTTGCACACCGCGACTACCACTCCGTTTTCATGCGCATTATGCAACGCGAACCATTTGCTGTATCAATGTTCTAAGTTCCTAAAGCAAACTCCATCCCAACGGTTTGAATTTATTAAAAATCAGAAACGCTGTATCAACTGTTTTGCTGCAAAGCATTCCGTCAAAGATTGTACGAGTCTTCGCACTTGTCGGCAGTGTGGCAAACTGCATCACACGTTGCTGCATTTCGACAATTCTGCTCGACCGGTCGATGCTCCGATGCCGTCGACATCCGCACCTTCGAATAGCGAGAGCGTCAACGCTGTCGCTACACATTTATTGTCGAAAACCGTAGCGCCAAGCTCCAACATTTTACTCGCGACAGCACGCGTGCGAGTTTATTCGCCGCAAAACCGTTTCGTTACCGCGCGCGCGCTTCTTGATCAAGGATCCGTCTCTACATTCATCTCGGAGTCACTTGCGCAACGACTACGCCTCGCAAGAATTAATCGCTTTGTTTCTCTCACCGGTATTAGCGAAATGCGATCTGTCGTGCGTCATGCGACCCAAATGACCATTACTCCGGCGTGTCGCGACGGACCTGCTTATATCACTACCGCCTTTATACTTCCATCTCTAACGAAGTATTTACCGAATCGAGTCGAGATCGCGTATAATTGGAAACACGTCGCAGGACTCGAACTTGCGGATCATGATCCCATGAGTTCGGATCCAATCGATCTCATTATCGGTGCCGATCTCTTCGGCAAGCTCGTTCTCGACGGTGTGCGAAAGGGTTCCGAACATGAGCCTACCGCGCAAAATACCACTCTCGGCTGGATCCTGTCTGGACCGATAGCTTCGGTGCCGCATTCCAACTCAGTCTCCGTTCTCGCGCATCATGGAGTCGTTTTTGAAAATCTCGATTGCGATCTCCGTCGCTTCTGGGAAATTGAGGAAGTGCCTCAGCAAGCTCCATGGAGCCCTGAGGAACACTAGTGCGACGAGCACTTTAAAGCTACTCATTCTCGTACACCGGAAGGACGCTATATAGTTCGATTGCCTTTTAAAACCGAGCCACCAATCTCGATCGGCGAATCGCGTTCGATTGCTGTTTCAAGCTTCCGACGCTTGGAACAACGCCTAAGTCAAGACCCACTCAACGCTTCCGAGTACCGCGAATTTCTCGCAGAGTACGAAACCCTCGGTCACATGAGTAAATGCCCACCGACAGAAATTGTCAACCCAGGGCAAACTTGTTATATTCCGCATCACGCTGTCTTACGTGACAGCAGTGCAACAACCCGCTTACGAGTAGTCTTCAATGCGTCATGTCGCACGTCAAACGGGACGTCGTTGAACGACCATATGCTAGTCGGTCCTAAGCTTCAAAAGGATTTAGCCTCTGTCTTAATGCAGTGGCGTCAATATCGCTACGTATTTGCCGCTGACATCGCAAAGATGTATCGGCAAATCCTAGTTGATTCCCGAGATATCGACTACCAACGTATTGTGTGGCAAATAACCCCAGGTGAACCCATAACGGATTACCGTCTCCTCACCGTTACCTATGGTACAGCAGCCGCTCCATACTTAGCCCTTCGAGTTCTAGCTCAGCTCGTCGAAGATGACGGGGCCGAATTTCCGCTCGCTGTTCCCGTCTTACGTCATCAAACGTATGTTGACGATTGTGTTTTCGGCGCAGATGACCATATTCTTGCTCGTCAGACCCGCGACCACTTAATAGAATTATTAAAGAAAGGAGGCTTTCGCCTTCGCAAGTGGGCAAGCAACGCCCCCTCGTTATTGTCCGATCTCGATCCCGCGGATCATGGATTAGCTACGCACAAGGTGCTTCAAGACGACGAGCATCTCAAGATTTTAGGCATACTTTGGAATCCAAAGCTAGATATCTTTCAATTCCGCGTAACCGTACCGAACACGCCTGGCCGCACAAAACGAACCATTTTGTCGACCATCGCCAAGTTTTTCGATCCCTTAGGATGGGCTACTCCCATCAGTATTACCGCAAAAATTTTTATGCAGCAATTGTGGTCTCTCCAATGTCAGTGGGATGATGAAATTCCCAGCCAACTTCTTGACTACTGGTCTGATTACCATCAACGACTTCCATGTCTCAACGCCATTAGCATTCCGCGCTGGACAACTTACGGCTCTCATACGCTACATTGTGCCCTTCATGGGTTTTCCGACGCCTCAACTGCAGCCTTCGCAGCGACCGTATATCTGCGCACCGTCAACGTAGACGGCTTAATCACCGTCTCTCTTCTCGCTGCCAAATCAAAAGTGGCTCCTCTTAAAACGATAAGCATCCCACGATTGGAGTTATCCGCTGCGTTGCTCCTCGCGCGCTTGATGCATTTCGCACGAGCAGCGCTCCAACTCCCGAATCTCGAGTGCCACTGCTGGACGGACTCCACCATCACCCTCGCCTGGCTCAATCAATCCCCTTATCGATGGAAAACCTTTGTCGCTAATCGTGTTTCGGCTGTGCAGTCTCTCCTCCCTGGAGTCTCATGGCGACACGTTCCGACGCACACCAATCCCGCGGACTGCGCGTCACGCGGTCTCGCTCCTGATCTGTTAGAAAATCATGCCTTATGGTGGTCAGGCCCTCCATGGCTACACCACTCTTCCGACTCTTGGCCGAACTCGTGCCCTCCGATATCCGCTGATGTTCCGCTCGAACAACGCCCGGAACCATCGAAATATGTCTTGCATGCTACGTGCAATTGGGATCTCGCGTCGCGTTACTCTTCGTGGCCACAACTGCTACGCATTACCGCTTACCTGTACCGATTTCTCAGTCGAATCCGACGCTCTACACACCCACCACAGACCTCCGCGACTTTGCTTCCCGACGAAATTCAGAAGGCAAAATGTTACTGGCTCAAAGTCATGCAATCAGACATGTTCCGTGACGAGATCGTTGCTCTTAGCCAGAAGCGATCGGTGCCGAAGAGCAGTCCGCTGTCTGTTCTTAATCCGTATATGGACGAACACGGACTCATTCGAATTCGAGGAAGGCTCCGTCGAGCTTGCTTACCAGAAGCGATGAAGAATCCCATCATATTACGCGCGCATCCGCTGTTGGTGCTTATTATCCAGCATCATCATCTGAGAACGTTGCACGCCGGTTCACAATTAACGCTCACGTCATTGCGGAACGAATTTTGGATTCTCCGGGCTCGCGCCACTGTTCGATCCGTCCTTTACAAGTGTATACCATGCACGCGTGAACGCGCCGCCGTGCCCGTCGAACTCATGGGTAACCTTCCGGCTGCAAGAGTCAACCGCACCGTTCGCGCCTTTATCCATACCGGCGTCGATTATGCAGGTCCGATCGTTGTCCGCACAGCGCCTGGTCGAGGCCATAAATCGCAAAAGGCCTATATTGCGTTGTTCGTATGCCTCACGACCAAAGCTCTGCACTTAGAGCTCGTCAGCGACTACACCTCTCCTACCTTTATCGCAGCATATCAACGATTTGTCTCTCGTCGAGGACTACCGACGTCCATGTATTCTGACAACGGAACCACATTTCACGGCGCTGATCGTCAACTTTCAAAGGCCCATGCTGCAGCAATACGCGATCCTAACTTCCGCAGCCGACTCGCTCACGACGGAACCGCGTGGCACTTTCTACCCCCTGCGTCGCCTCACTTCGGTAGCCTGTGGGAGGCCGGCGTTAAAAGTGTTAAGCATCATTTAAAACGATGCATCGGCCTCCACACGCTAACTTTCGAGGAGATGTCGACGCTCCTTTGTCGAGTCGAAGCGTGCCTTAATTCGCGTCCGATCGCTCCCGTTTCTGAAAATTTCGACGATTATCACGCTCTGACTCCCGGTCATTTTTTAATTGGAACTTCTCTTATCGCTCCCGCTGAACCAAGCGTGCTTGATTTGAACGAAAACCGACTGTCGCGTTGGCAAATGGTCCAACGAATCACCGAAAGTTTTTGGAAGTCATGGTCGAGCGATTACTTGCATACCCTTCAACAACGCCCAAAATGGCGCGTCGTCCAGCGACTAGCCAAAGTTGGCCAAATCGTCCTCGTGCGTAACCCTTCGGCTCCACCGAGCCAATGGGCACTTAGCCGAATTATCGCTTGTCATCCCGGCGAGGACAATTTAACTCGCGTCGTAACAGTAAGAACGAGTTGTTCGGAATATAAGCGACCGATAGCGAAACTGTTTTCTACCTGTCACGATTAATACCGAGGATTCGAAGGATTCCGTCACGGCGGGCGGAATGTCCGTTTAGAATAACGGACATCATCGATATCGTAAGCCTTAATTTTAATTTTTTTTTTTCTCTTCGTATTGTGTCACGATTTCTGTATTTAGTAGCCAAACTCTTTTCTTTTCTTTTTTTTTTTTTGCGTCGTTATATCGTGATTGTATTCCGCGTACTTTCAGGCTAACTATTTCGAATGCTAGCATTCGAGACGGGCGGTATGTTTCGGAATCATCGTCAAGTAAATATTCTCCAGGACAACAAAGCAATCGCACATCGATACCGTTCAAAACACGCGTATATCTCTTCTGTACGAACCGCGATGTTGATATCAACAATAATATTTCTTCGTGCCGTGTGAGAACGAGTCACGCGACGCGAGAAAAAACAACGTGGTTATCGTTGGATATCGTCTTTGTCTCGCCACGATAAATTACCGAAATCCGCTTCCCGAAAGGCTTGTTGTTTTCTTTCGGTTGAATAGGCGCGACCAATACCGCAATAGAAGTCTCGTTTGCTAGCCAGATACCTTTTTTTCGGTATTAGCAGCGAGACCTTCTTAACGTAGAGCAAAGTGTAAGATACCGAGACACGCCTTGGAACAAGTGCATCGATTATTATATCGCGCGTATCGCCTATCGCCCGCCTCACAGCTAATTTCATCTGAGACAACAATAAACGGCATTTGTTATAACAAAGAGAGTCCTCATTATTACATCCGCCTTGGCGAACGAGCCTTCCTTACAAGGTGACACCAGCGTCACAAACAAAATGCATCACACCATTACCAAATATGGTAATGTGCTTGTCGCCAGGCACCCCCTCCGACAAACCTAAAACAATATTATAAAAGAGCGGAGAAGACTTAACATCTCGGTCTCTCGCCGTAACATACGCGTCATACGCGACTTCCGCGCGGTTCGCACATTAATCATAAGTACGGGAGTAGTAAGTAAAACACGTACAAGTGTACTTATTGAATAAACCTTTTTATATTTAAAAACTACAAGAGGTAGTCCTAAAGTCTCACTACTTTTTATCCACCGCCACACACCCTGCCGCGCCCGCATCACCGATCTCGAACTCTTTTCATGTCCTGGCAACACGGGCACGACACGGCGTTCGTGATTCGCGCTTCGGTAGAGCGGCCGGTCGCGGGAATCGCACGGTGTCGGCGGTGATGTGCCCGTGTCGCAGCACGGCACGCTGTCTTCGCGCTCGCGGTGGAGACGTACTCGTTAGTACACCCGCTTCGCAGGTGTCAAGATTGGGAGTGAGTAGTCGAGATGTCGGCGTATTCGCTCTCGGTCTCAATCGTCGAGAGGTTATGAACAAGGGTCGAGAAAGCTTGATAGAGCACAGCTAACGTACTGGCTTCGGTCCTTGTTCGTGGAGTCGACGAGATGCGAGCAAGAGTCGATAAAGATCAACAAAACGCAGCTAACGTACAGGCTTTGGTCCTTGCTCGCGAGGATAGGAAACTAGGTAGGTGCGGATGACAGAAACTAGTCGGTCGTAATCCTCTCCGCTGTACAGCATCGAGTTCGGTAGACGGTTCGGATAGGTCTGGTCTCAATTATCTCGGAGCCGCTGATTATATAGTCGGATCTGCTTTGTCTTAATCCGCTCTTTACGCACGTGATCGTCGCGTGACAGCGGCGCGCGCTCTCGATTGATCACGTCGCTTAATCGCTGTCGCGTTATTTACATCTTTACACGTTATCGTTTGACCTTGCGGCGTTTAAGGTGGCGAAACGCGCCGGTGCACGGCCCGACTGGTGTTCGGTCGAGCCAGTTGTAGTGATGATGCCGAGTTGTATCGTCACATAATTTTAGTGGAATGTTTATTATCGACAAGCCTCTTGTATCGTTATTCTAATGTTCATTACCCTGACATTTCTGCTATTCCTTTCATAGAAAAAAATATTCGATAAAGAAAAATATTGGCTGCGACGACGCTGCGACGGCAAAATGAAGAAGATAAACGAACTTTTAATTTCTTATGGTTTACATGAATCAACAAATTAATATCCGCGAGATTGAGCATTAATTAGGTACAGTTGGTGTAGAAAATATTCGTACATCGATCAATTTTAAATTAAACATTGTATATTTATGTCAATTATAAATTTTATCTCAAGAAAATGATAAATAAATATTTTTTGATGTTTGTAGAATAGATTTTGTGTAAAGAAAATTTTATTATCTTCAACGTTTACAAAAGTATTAACAAAAACAGACAAATGTGCAGAAATTGACGCGTAGAAAGTATTCGTACAGTGACACAAAAATTAATAAACTAAATGAAAATAAACTACATATTTAAAGTTTTAATAATTTGTGGGATTTCCTTTCGCCTTTATAATAGATTCGAGTCTTCGTGGTATTGAATTTACTAAATTTGATGTTATAGTAGGCGGTATTTTATTCCATTCTTCTAGCAGAGCGGCTTTCAAACTTTCTTTTGATGTTATTTCGTGAGTACGAATTTTTTCTTGCAGATAATCCCATAGATGCTCTATGGGATTGACATCTGGTGATTGTGGCGGTGTCTTCAAATATTTTGGTGTATTATATAAAATCCATAGTCTAGCGTTATGTGCAGAATGCTTTGGATCGTTATCATGTGTGAATATAAAATTATCTTTAAGACCCATTTTGTTTGCACTAGAGTGGAGGTGCTTTTTTAAGATGTCGATATAAACGGTATAATCCATAATTATGTCAATGAAATGTAGAGATCCCACTCCAACTGCACTCATGCAGCCCCAAACTAATACAAAACCTCCGCCGTGCTTCACTGTGGGTCGTAAATTTTCTTTGTTATACTCTGTATTTTTTTTTCTCCATACTCTGAAACGTCTTTTGGTGCCAAATATTTCGAATTTACTTTCGTTCGTAAAAATTACTTTGTTCCAATATTCCATTGAAGTGTTAATGTGTTGCTTGACGAATTCTAATCGCTTCTTACGATTAACTTCACTCACGAAATACTTTTTACGAGCAACTCTACCGTGATATTCACTACTTCGTAAGTAATTACGCACTGTACTAGAAGAAACATTTGTGCCATTGTTGTTTTTAAGCTCTGTAGCAATTTGTTTCGCACTTATACGTGGATTTTGTTTAACTTTACGAATAATTATTCGTCGATCGTACTCGTTTATCTTTCGCGGGGGAGCGGTGCACTTGGACACGGTGCATTTGGACACAGCCAATCACAGCACCGTGTGATTAGAGACATTTGTAGGGTCCCTTGGAACAGCGACTTGTGATTGGACTGTGTCCAATTGCCCTGTGTCCAACTGATATACACCCCTTTCGCGGACGTCCAGATCTTCTACTATTTTGCATTGTTTTTCGCAATCCAACTCTATCAATAATACTCTGAACAGTAGATCTTGATCTATTTATTATACAGGCAATTTCTCTAAGCGTTTTACATTGATTATGTAACCTAACAATAATTTTTCGTTCCTCTTCTGTTGTTTCAACACCTTTGCGACCCAATGAAAATTCTGTCTTGACTTTACCAGTACTCTGCGTAAACTGACAGGCTTTGTTATTATTCCTTATAATTAGAAAGTCATGTTGTATTTACATTTAGAAAATCAGATTTAAGTAGGAAAAATAAGAGATGTACGAATACTTTCTCCGCGTCAATTTCTGCACATTTGTTTGTTTTTCTTAATATTTTTGCAACCGTTGAAGATAATAAAATTTTCTTTACACAAAATCTATTCTACAAACACCCAAAAATATTTATTTATCATTTTCTTGAGAAAATTTATAACTGACATAAATATACAATGTTTAATTTAAAATTGATCGGTGTACGAATACTTTCTACACCAACTGTATGCTTAAATTTGCAACACATGATATTCTACTATAGAAAGAGGAAGATGTACTAGGTGACGGTGGAATGCCGTGCGTTTGAAATCTGCGTATTTTTTTGTTCCAGAGTGAGAAAAATAGCGCGGTTTGCAAGGCTGAGACTAAGGGCTATCGCACACAAATTGATATAACTGCATATGCATAGCATAAGATCGTATGGACCAATGAGCATCGAATATTAAGCATCGAACACCAATATGGCGACTTAATACTCGATGCTCATTGGTACATACGGTCTTATGCTATGCATATGCAGTTATGTCAATTTGTGTGCGATAGCCCTAAAACCCGAGCTCTATACAATTGAATTAAAACTTTCGTTACTATTTTTGGTAACCCCCTAAACAATAAATAAGCAGTTCATTTTTACTTAATTCGCGACACAGCGCGCACCGATACGCTTGACGACCCTGTGTCGTATCTTACAGTGTTCCCTCTAACTTCGTTAAAAAATTTTTTTCGCTATAAATCAAATTGCAACTTATTTTTACGAAAATAAAGTACCGTTTAAACAAAAAAAAAAACAATTTTCTCTTTTTTGAAAATTTTACTGTGGACATATCCCTTAAGTGGGCAAGATATGATAAATCAATGGCGTTTTTGTCACTGAATATAGCAATTAGAGAAATGACCAAATTTTTTTCCAGAATTCTTTTTAGTGATGAAGCTACATTTTATTGATATTAAACCGTTACAATTTGTCATTATTGATCAGTTGAAAATCCCCATTGGACGCGACAGATTGATCACCAACATTACTAGAGCTTTAAGGTTTGGTGCGGAATTTTTGAAGACAGAATTATTGGTCTATTTTTTTAATCATACGCGCTCAATAGTGTTAGATATTTGAATTTTCTGTAGAATTACTTGCCACTTCTTTAGAAGATTGATTTTTGCAAATAAAACGCACAATGTAATTTCAATAAAATGATACATCTCTACTTTACGCATAAATAGTAAAAAATTATTTTAACGTTTTATTTCGAAATTGATAGATTGATCGACGTGAATATGTACAATAGTCTGAAATCGCTAAATCAATCAATTTCACGCCATTTGATTTTATCTTGCAGGGCTACGTAAAAGATATTGTTTATAAGAAAAAACCAACATAATGGCAGAAAATATACATCAACACATTATAAATACAATCAAAGTAATTTTCCAAGAAGTTCTGTTATCGATTGTTCGACACTACAGATGTCGCCTTGTCACATGTGTAGATCGAAATAGAGCACATAGGGCATATTGAGCATTAATGTAATAACATGCACGCACCTACACACACATACCCACGCATGTACGTACACATGCGTACATATAAAGTAAAGAGGGTTTGGAATCATTACATATTACAGGAATGAACAAGTTATGAGTCGTGGGGTTCTTATTAGGACTACTGTATTCAAACGGATTTGACACTATCCGGGTACCCGAGTATCGAAGTAACAGATAAATATGACACTTCAAATCCGTGTCATGAGATACAATGAGATGCATGAGATAAATGAGATACAAATAATTGAAACATTGGATCCGGATCTAAATTCGCGACGGAATTGACAGCTACACGTAATGCAAGATTACGATTGCCGAGAGTTTGGATTTAAAATTTGGGTAAAAATATAAAACGCAAGGATATCGTAAGTATCCTAATAGCACGCGACGTACTGCGTATCATCCCATTTTCGTACTCATTGTTCTGTGATCATCTGTGACGTACTAAGTTGAACGCTAGAACGTCACTTATAGTATCATTCGGTTTTTTTTCACGTGCGAATGTTCTCTCAGATTTCACTCAGGGATACGGAAATAATACGTACGCTTTTTTATCGCGTGCGTACATTCTCAGGTTTGACTAAAATGATACGTATACATTTGTATCGCGCGCGTATTTACTCAGAACGTACTTATTCGATCGCAGTACATATGAGAACATTCTGAGATGATAATATACGCAATATACGCATTGCGATCTACTCAGAACGTCCTCAGAACGTCCCCGTGCTATTAAGATTATACCGTTTTTTCGGAGAAAATAATCTCTTTAGAATTAATATTCGTACTTGTTTAATTTTGTGGTTCTTTTTTATTTAATTAAAATATTATATTCTTAAACAAAATATCATTTTTTAAAATAATGAAAATAAAACTTTTATTTCGTTCAAGGAAACCATGTCATTTGATGAGACAACACTATTGTTTTAAATAATATTTTTTAAAAGTTTCTCTCAAAATTTAGTAATTCGATTTGTTTAATTTGAATTTTCTTGAATTTTTTAATTTTTTTTGTTTGGATTAATCATTATAACATTTTGTTAAAAATATAAAAGTAATTATCACTGGTTCACTACTTTACATTAATATTCATCGCATATCGAATGTTGCGTTGTTTCAATATCTATCAGCAAATTATCCAATGAATAACAAGTAAAATTTATGTAACTATTATTTGGTGTTTACTAGATATGTTATAATATACTATGAATACTATAAGGATACCTTATATATGCGTTAATCGTAAGAATATCGTTGGAGTTATTGGGAATCGCCGCGTGCCGCTCGATCGTCAGGTTAAGCACAACACTTTAACGGAGTCAGGACATGAATGGTGACCAGTAGTGGTATACTGCTTGGGATTGAAATTATCGCAGGAGAATTCACGAAAGTTTGGAATGTGTTGACAATCGATATCTAGTAGTTTATGAGAAATGAGAAAATTAGAAATATATAAGTATATTTTTCTAAACATTATGATTTTCTCATTTTTTTACCTTCGCATAATAATTCTCAGTATTTCATTACTATCAATATTTAACAGTGATTTTATTATCAGTATTCACCAGAAATTAAGTACTGGTCAAAAAATTACTGAATTATTGGTAATATTTAATCACTAATAATTTTTCAGTATTTCTTAGTATGATATTTCTAAAAGGAATATAGTGATGTACTGAAACCTAACCGTTTTCATTCCGTTCTGAGACTGCCGACATCGCTGCGAACGTTCGCACGACATTCGCAGCGAAATTCTGTAGTAGCTGCTACCCCAGACATAGGGACGTACTCAGAACATACTCAGTCGATCGCAGTACATATGAGAACATTCTGAGATGATCGCAATATACGCACTGCGATCTACTCAGAACGTCCTCAGAACATCCCCGTGCTGTTAGTGATCGTAAGTCTCGCTTGTTATTTGCCTCTGAGCTTGCTGTTAGATATGCTAACGGTCGGATTTCCGGAGAGATGAATAAACATTCTTTATTATTATTATTATTTATTAATGTTTCCCTCGGGGTTGGTAGTGTCGAACCAATTATCGCTTTCATTCATCAATAGTAACGGATTTCGTGACTTTATGAAATTAATCGAGCCAAATTACAAAGTGCTATGTGAAGCAACATTCAAAAAAAGATTAATGCTTGCTTATGATGATGTAAGCTCGCAAATTGAAACAGAATTAAATGTTGCATTATCGGTGTTTTTCTCAACCGACTGCTGGACCTCAAAATCGGAAGATTCTTATATCACAGTAAATGCTCATTTTTTAAATGAGAAATGGGAAGGAAAGTCTTATAATTTAATTACGACGGTGATGGACAAAGCGCATACAAGTACAAACTTAGTTAATAAAATTAAATCGATTTTAAATGAGTGGAAATTGACGGACAAAGCAATGGCGGTTATCACCGATAATGCAGCAAATATGTTTAGAGCTCTTAAAAATATCAATGCTGAAATAAAATCAGGAATATCCTGTGCAGCTCATACAAATTAGCATAAAAGAAGATTTAAATGAGCCCAAAATATATCATATTTTTTGTACTGTTAAGAAAATCGTATCTCTGTTCCCTCATTCTTATAAAGCAAGCAACTTAAAGAGCAATAAAAAGCACATGGATTATCAGTTTTAAAACTAATTCAAAGTTGCCCTACGCGATGGAATTTATATTTTATGCTTAGTCGTTTGTTTCAAAACAGTTAAAAACGTTTTAGCTAATAGAAATATTATTTCCCGCTCTACTACTGAGCAACTGGAAATAACAGAACGCGAATGGACAATCATAAGCGAGCTAATTGTCGTTTTAAAACTTCTACAAATAGCTATTATTGTTCTTTGCAGTAATTCTCATACACCTATTTCGATGGAAAATCCAATAATTCGGAGTCTTATTGGATTCAATCCATTCATTTATCATATACCGACTCAGATTGTGACTCAGAAAGCATGCATAAATTAAAACATTTAATATCAGCTGATCTGCGAAAACGGTTTGTACTCGATTGCAAAAATATGGATTATAATATAATTCCAGCTCCTTGAGAGATAGTTCAGTTTTTAAATCCTCGTTATAAAAATTTAGAAAATGAGCCTGCAGAACTACTTATTTCTGTACTCTAGAATATTCTTTGTTCTGCATTATACATTAATACGTGACGATAATCGCGCTAACACTCAACGCAATATTACAACTTACAACGACACGACATTTACTATATAATTAACCGGTTGATTATGTGACTTCTTAACCGGAGGGAGATGACTGAGATTCCACGGACATCCCTAATGTCGTCTTGCGGCCGAATTTTATGACCATTCTGCCTCCCGATAATATTTAATCATTCGGCTGCCGCCGAGAAGCGACGGCAATTGCCCATACGCCGAGCCTCTCGGCGTGAGTACACTTGATTTTAATTAATAAGACCCGTAAGATTAAGTATTTAAGCTCACCACCCTGGCAGTCGTTCCTCTCTGGCAGCCGTCGACAGCCTCGCAACTTCATCGGCAACCTCTCACTCACTTATCGCACACTGCCTCGCTTTTCACTCGCGTCTGCCTCAGTTGAGAAGGCGCGACTACGTTCGTTTGTACACAAAATTCGCGTCTAACTGACTGAAAAACGCGATAAACACGGACGATATTGCAACAAGACGCGATCAGTCGAGAATCAGCGCGAACTACGATCAGTTAATAATGAGCATCCTGCATCAATAACAACGGATCGTTATCAAAAGTTCACTGGTTAAACGCATTATTGGATTTACCATCGAAATAGTTGGAATCCGGTGCTTATCCGGCAGAATGGTCTGTTATAATTTCGAATATTACTAGCGCTGCCGAAACGCTTCATGAGGAACCGTTTCGACTGCGTTACAACAAGGAAGCGGATGTGCAAGTGCTGCGCTAAGCATCACCTTGCACATTCCGCATTTCGAATCTTGAGCCGAAACGCACCAAACTATTACCAAATATGGTAATCTCCTTGTCGCCAGGCACCCCCTCCGACAAGACTAAACAACATTATAAAAGAGCGGAGAAGACCGCCCGCGATAGCTTATAATACCTCGGTCTTTCGCCCGCGACGTGCGTACCTGTCGCACCTCTCGCGTGTAACACTAAGATTTCGGGAGTTATAATAAAACACGTCAGTACGGATTATAATAAAGCCTTTTTTATACGAAAAGTGTGACTACATTATTTTCTAACAAATTGTCCCACCACCACGCACCCTGCCGCGCCCGCAACAGCGATCTCGAACTCTCTTACTCGCGCCCTAGCAAACGGGGCACGACAAAATTGATGGCAGCGGTGGAATCGGTGTCCGCCGGGCCCTGGGTGCTACCTGTGAACAAAAAGTGCAATACGGGTTAGACAACGGTGGTGTAAGTGACGAAAAGGAAAGTGCAAACGAGAAATCGTCGGAATCAGCTAGTGGACGACAGAGATACGTCCACTGATAAACGCTACCGGCTATCTCAAGAAAAGGCGAGACGTTACACGACCGAGAGGAAGCCACTATTCCGTAAATACATTTAGACAACAAGCCTACTGAAAAAAAAAAACCTGGGACCATAAGACGAAACGGAGACAAGCCTAAAAACCCACTCAACACTTAAAAGGACGTTCTACCAACAACACTGTGGAACCGGAGACAGAGAGAGCTAGCACTACTGATGCGGGATAGAGGACGGATTTAACCTAGTAATCTTGCCGATAAAGGAGACAAAGCAAAAGAGAATACCTTTTCTCGTTGACACGGGATCCGCCATTAGTCTTCGTAAAAATACGAATATTAGACGATGATACCCCCATGACCGCAGAAAAATTGATACTAACTAGTATCACCGGACATAAAACCTATACTATAAGAAAAATAATCACAGTCAATGTAGGAAAACAGCGCCGAAAATTGGAACTATTCATTGTACAAGATGATTTTCCAATCGAATATGAGGGGATCTTAGGAATAGACTTCCTCCGCGAACACCGTGCTACATTCGACTATAAAACAAAAACAATTACGGTGTCCGGACAAAGTCTATCGCTAATACCACATCAAATATACAATCTCCCCGCGCGCAGCGAAGTAATAATACGCGCCGCGGTGAACATAAATCAAGTGGGAATAATCCCAGCGGAAGAAATTTCACAGGGAATTTTTGTTGGAAATTGCCTAATAGAACGTGACAATTATACATGTCCTGCCACAGTAAACAATACTACCGACAACATTGTCGAGATAACCATACCTTACGTAATATTAGAGGACACTCCGGAATACGACACCGCAGAGATAAACGTACTCACTACAAACCAAAATAATAAATTGCTAGCGCGGACGGAAATACTGAATCAGAAATTAAGGTTGGAGCATCTAAATATAGAAGAGAAAAAAATAATACGCGAGGAATACAATGACATATTCTTCCTCGAAGAAGACAGCCTTACGCATACTGCGGTCGTAAAGTATCAAATTACCACGCGAAGTGACGCCGCGCCGGTAAACGTGCGACCATATCGCCTACCAGAGCAGCATAAAAAAAAGGTAGACAAATAAATACGAGAAATGCTCGATAACAAAATAATAAGAGCCAGCAATAGTCAGTGGAGTGCACCATTATTGACCGTATGTTAAATAGAAAACGCCTAAACCACAACTGGAGAGGAATAACAAAAGATGTAACAAAATATATAAAGAAATGCGAGCTATGCCAAAAGAATAAACTAAGCCTCCAGAGAAAAGCGCCAATGATTATCACAGACACGCCTACTAAACCGTTCGAGAAATGTGTGTTAGATATAGTAGAACCTCTCATAACAACAAAAGGAAATAGATAAATCCTAATATTCCAAGATAATTTAACAAAATTCAGTAAAGCTATTCCAATATCAAATCAAGACGCGACCACCGTCGCAAAAGTATTCACGGAAAATATAGTACTAGAATACAGAATACCAGAAAAAATATTAACAGATCAAGGAACAAATTTCCTTAGCAAAATATTCAAATCGGTATGTAAACTATTAAAAATAGAGAAAATCCAAACTACAGCTTACCATCCACACAGCAACGGAGCACTAGAAAGATCACATCAAACACTAGCAGAGTGCCTTCGACATTATATTAATAATGACCAAACAGACTGGGACGAATGGATCTCATACGCAATTTTTACGTATAACACAACTCCTCACACTACAACTAATTATACACCGTTTGAACTGGTGTACAGACACCAGGCAAACTTACCATCAGCTATACTAGTACCACCAAAAACTACGTATAGTATTGAGGATTATGCACAAGAAGTAAAACAACGACTCCGAGCAACTAACCAAATAGCTCGAGAACATGTAAAAAAAGGAAAAAATAAAAAGTAAAACATATTACAACAAAAACACGAAAAAAACTGTGCTCGAAATAGGCGATCAAGTATTATTACATGACGAGACAGTACGAACAGGAAGATCGAAGAAACTAGACTCCATGTGGATAGGATCCTACGAAATAATGGAAAAACACTCTAACGAAAATTACACGATAAAACGTGGCCAACGAACACTTCGCGTACACGCGAACCAGCTAAAACTATATCTAGAGAACTAAAATTATAAAACGGTAAACTCACCTAAGAATGCCGCGTACTTCTGCCATGGCCACGTAACATTCGGGCCCGAAGAATAGAACGAGAAGCCCCCATCTGGGGCAAGGGCCGCAATTCTTCCCCAACTGTACCTCCATCCCCATGACCGGTAGGAGGACGACGCGCCTCCGCACCGTATAATATTACAGGCGCAACATCGGGGGACTGGAGATGATCAGAAAGTAAGAAGAAGCCAGAATAAGCCGTACAGTCTCACTAAATAAATAAATAAAAGAAAAAACGTAAAAACACCAAACCAAAACCATACGTAAACGAAAAATACATAAACTTTAAGAAAAGAAAAAAAAACGCTACTGCGGAACACACGAGACAGGAAATCCTGGCAGGCATGTTACACTTAGTGACGCGCTGAACGCAACTAAAAAGTAGCCACTGGCAAACACACATACAAGCAAACAAACAGCTTAGAGTAAAAGAAGGAGGCAGTTTTATCCCATGCGAAACGCGATAAGAAAAGGAAAAAGGATATCAAATTTACCTAAACACCTGATCCAATATATTAGATGCGCAACTAAGTTCCCGCTGTTTGTCAATAAATGGCTCCAGCAGTAAGTGCTGGTCGATTTTGACATATCCAAAACGTCATGAACCAAGCTTAGACATATGGTAAACAAACCGCTTTTACACGTTAGTGATTTTGTTTTGGCGTCATATACTTTTGGTTGTGTGAAAATGTCTGATTTTGTGCTAAATAATCGTCATTTGCGGGAAGTGTTGATTTTCTTATTTCATTCGAAGAAAATGACGGCTGAAGCGCATCGAGAGCTCCCAACAGTTTACGGAGATGCTGCTCTAAGTGAAACAACGTGCCGTGATTGGTTTCGTCGCTTCAAAGACGGTGATTTCGATGTTGACGACCGTCCGCGTGAAGGAAGGCCAAAAACCTTCGAAGACGCTGAATTGGAGGCATTGCTCGATGAGGATCCGTGCCAAACGCAAGAACAGCTTGCTTCAGCATTAGGAGTTACCCGCCAAGCCATTTCCAAGCGATTGCATGCGTTGGGAATGATTCAAAAGCAAGGAACTTGGGTTCCTTATGATTTGAAGCCAAGGGACGTTGAGCGTCGTTTTTTCGCCTGTGAACAACTGCTCCAGCGGCAAAAAAGGAAGGGTTTTCTTCATCGCATCGTGACGGGTGATGAAAAATGGATTCATTACAGCAACCCAAAGAAAAGAAAGTCATGGGGACTGCCCGGTCATGCTTCTACGTCGTCGGCTCGGCCGAATATTCACGCTGCAAAGGTTATGCTGTGTATTTGGTGGGACCAGGTCGGTATTATTTATTATGAGCTGTTGAAACCGAACGAAACCATCACTGGGAAACGGTATCGAATTCAATTGATGCAATTGAGCCGAGCACTGCGCGAGAAACGGCTACAATACGAGCAGAGGCACGAAAAAGTGATTCTACTGCATGACAACGCTCGGTCTCATGTTGCCAAACCCGTTAAAACCTACTTGGAAACGCTCAAATGGGAAGTCCTACCCCACCCGCCATATTCCCCAGATATTGCGCCGTCCGTTTATTACTTGTTCCGTTCGATGGCACATGGTCTGGCTGATCAGCAGTTCCGCTCATATGAAGACATCAAAAAATGGCTTGATTCGTGGATAGCCTCACAAGATGAACGCTTTTACCGTAACGGTATTCGAGCTCTGCTAGAAAGATGGGAAAAAGTTGTAACTAGCGATGGGCAATACTTTGAATGATTCATTTGTAACCATTTTTTCACAATAAAGTTGCATTTCCATAAAAAAAACAGCGAGAACTTAGTTGCGCACCTAATACTTACAGGGCATTCAGCCTGATAAGAAGTGCTAGCCTCAGGACAAATGGGTTGCATACAGAAATCCCGAAATCAACGAATTCACACATACACCGGATATATATTACGATACTCAAAGACAACTACACCAAATAGCTTTAACATGGAAAACGGTGATCAAAATGGATATACATACAATAGACATTCGACGTTACCAAATACGTTACAAATTCTTTCTGTACCTTGACAGTACAGAAAGAATTTGTAACCAACAAAAAAAGACAAGCACCATATGGCAAATGTGCGATAACTTACGTGAAGTAGTACAGAAAATCTAGATCGTATACAGAACATAACGGAACTAATACATAGCATATACAAAACTCCGACGTACGCAAAACGAGGAATAATAGACGGAATAGGTACAATAGCGAAATCACTTTTCGGTGTAATGGACGCAAACGATGAGAAAACGATAAACGAACAATTAAATCTATTAGAAAATAAACAAGAAACTTTGCAACACGCGGTAACGAATCAATTAAAAATTATTAATACAACAGTCCACTACCTAGACAACCTCGAAAAAACATTAGACACTAATGAAAAAATAATATGGAATAGCATAACGCAGCTCTATACGGGCAAAGCCGGACTCGCACTAAGGCAGCAAATAGATAAACACTTTACTCAACGCTTTATTTGACGACCTAATATGCGATCAGGACATAATCAACTATCTAGATAGAATAAAATCAGGGAACTTACCAACAAGATAAACACCAATAGACAGCATCGTATCCCAATTACAGGAGATATCAATTCACATACCAAAAGGCACACACTTCCCGTTTACACTTAGAAAAGAAAACTGGGTAGAAATAGAGAAATTCTGCACAATTAGCGCATATTATAGAGATAAAAATATCTTTACTATTTTAAACTTACCTCTTATAACTTATCCTACATATGAAATAATACACGTACACCCTTTTCATGTACATAGTCACGATAACATTTTTGCATTGACCAAGATTACGCACACCAAAATCGCAATTAGTCAAGAGACAAACACATATATAATATTACATGAAAACGAATTAACAGAACGTATAAAATTTAAAAATCAATATACTTGCCCGCAGAAAAATCCGATATTCAGAATTAATATAGAATCACCGAGGGAAATTCAAATGTATACAACATTAAGGAATATAAAAAACTGCCATACAAAATATATTTCAGTTAACCATACCTTTATAATTGCTTTAACACAGAAAAATGCGTGGTTATATTCCACCCGTAGCGAGCAAACTGCTCACATTCAATGTCGCAAAAAGATATTTTATAAAAATATTAACAAAACATGAATTATAAACATTAGAGATCAATGTAGACTGACAGTTGAAGGTATTATATTACAAGCACAAGATATCATAAGAAGCACTTTAATACAAACACACATACCGAAATACAATATTACATTAGAACAAGAATACATGTGACGATCCGGAAAGCGTCACGACACCCGGAAGTAAAGAATAACAAAAACGCCGAACAACCGCGCGCGGAATAACCGCAATGTCAACAAACAGTCGAAACTGTTTGTTATAATTTTGTATAAAAGCCGACGGAAAATTGATATCGAGAAAGATTGATCGGGAAGCTCCTCTCAGATGCACGACCGACCAGAACTCGCAAGTCCTAGAGATCCTAGACATTCCGTCGACCGAAGTGGATACGCGACGTCGACATCCTCTCCGATACCGCTCTACCGACCGAAGTGGATACGCGAAGTCGGTTTCCGATCTGTACCTCGCTCCGTCGACCGAAGTGGATACGCGACGTCGACATCCTCTCCGATACCGCTCTACCGACCGAAGTGGATACGCGAAGTCGGTTTCCGATCTGTACCTCGCTCCGTCGACCGAAGTGGATACGCGACGTCGACATCCTCTCCGATACCGCTCTACCGACCGAAGTGGATACGCGAAGTCGGTTTCCGATCTGTACCTCGCTCCGTCGACCGAAGTGGATACGCGACGTCGACATCCTCTCCGATACCGCTCTACCGACCGAAGTGGATACGCGAAGTCGGTTTCCGATCTGTACCTCGCTCCGTCGACCGAAGTGGATACGCGACGTCGACATCCTCTCCGATACCGCTCTACCGACCGAAGTGGATACGCGAAGTCGGTTTCCGATCTGTACCTCGCTCCGTCGACCGAAGTGGATACGCGACGTAGGCATCCTTTTTCCTCCTCACGCTACGCCGCTAACACCTACGATCGCGAACGCATACAGGGCGTAAGATAACGGCGACAACGAGCGCCTTTAAACCAGCAAGGAAAGACCAGGATAAATAAACAGATTAAAGCCGATGAGACAACGAAATCCAAACGACGAACAATAGTGTATCCGGAAACAATTCCGACCGCGTCCCGCCGGCCGCTCGCGCGCCCGACGCTCGCAGCTGATCGCGAGACGACAACAACGGCTCACGACGAGAGCAAAAACGCGACCACGCGCCAACGGCGTAACGTCGCCTGTAAATAATTGTAAATAGCCTCGAAAGTAGAATATAGTTTCGCATTATTATCACCTATACCACTGGTTTTCATTTCACACACGAAACCCGGACCACACCGGCTAAGACTATCCCGCACGTAACGTAAGGCCGTTACATACATAAACGCAATTAAAAATAAAAACGAAATGTGAAACCCAGCAAAATAATACAAAATCCATAGGAATTAGCGGAACTCAGTAATAAAATAACACAAACATACCAGAATTTAGAAAATAGATCGAACTCCTTATAAAAACATAATATGTACAATAGCACCGAGCGGAATAACCATAGTAATAGTAATTATACTGACAGTATTCATAATAAGAAAAATAAAAAAGAGAAGAGACCCACCAGTCATAGAAGAACGCAGTAGCCAGCGAAATGTAAGAACACGTTCTAGACCGATAGTACCCACAATTCCTGCGCTTGCACGCAGACACAACTTATACGCATAAGGTAGAAATAGTATACGATTGTAACCACATTTATATACGGGAAAACAAATTTTGTAACACGAATATGTATAATAAAGTATAATAAAGTATAATAAGTACAAACGATTATAACCATAATTGTAAGCGAGGAAAAAATGTACATAGAATAAGATTGCGAAAACCTCGCTAGGCACTCTGTTTTCTTTTCCTATGGGGGGGAGGGATGTTATAATCGCGAATATTATTAGCACTGCCGAAACGCACCAAACTATTACCAAATATGGTAATCTCCTTGTCGCCAGGCACCCCCTCCGACAAGACTAAATAACATTATAAAAGAGCGGAGAAGCCCGCGATAGC
>NW_022639518.1:1798260-1799504 GCF_010583005.1 Odontomachus brunneus | reverse complement strand
CAGCGATCTCGAACTCTCTTACTCGCGCCCTAGCAAACGGGGCACGACAAGTCATAAAATTCGGCCGCGAGACGATATCAAGGATGTCCACGGAATCTCGGTCATCTTCCTCCGGTTAAGAAGCCATACAATCAATCGATTAATTGTAGAGTAAATGTCGTGTCGTTGTAATATTGCGTTGTGCGTTAGTGCGATTATCGTCGCGTATTAATGTAAAATGCAGAACAAAGAATATTTTAGAGTACAGAAATTAAGATACATACTTAAACCTGTACATGTAGAAACTAACAAATTTATTTATTTTTATTACAGATAGTCTTATTTTCAAGAGTGTCTTCCTGCAATTGTAAAAACTGTTGGTTTTGAAAGAGAAATACGAGTACATTAACATTTTCGGGCAATAATGAACTTCGATTAGCAGTAACAATATTTCCTGCTGTTGAAAATACGCGTTCAGCATTGGCAGAAGTAGACGGGATTCCTACGAACATTTTTGCAAGTAATGCCCTTATTGAAATATCATACTAAGAATCATTGATTAATTACTTATTTTCAGTATTAAAAGTACAGTATTTAGTAATATTCTGTGATTCAAATACAGCTTTTAGTACTCAAATATTTCAATATTTAATGTTACAAATCCTACTTTATGATTGATTTCAATACTTAAATATTGATATGTAATACTTAGTCCAGTGATAAAATACTTACGCAGAACATTATTTGAACAATATTTAAATACTAATATATAATACTTTGCTAAGTGATAAAATACTTACGCAGAACATTATTTGAACAATATTTAAATACTAATATATAATACTTTGCTAAGTGATAAAATACTTACGCAACGTACTGTTAAGATTTAAAGTATTAACCCAGACAGCATACAATATTAGTAAGTTATTAGATAAATATTTATAAATATTTTTTTTGAATTACTTTTTTAAAATATTATATATATACATAAAGAGAGAGGAAAAATTATGAAAATCTATATTTAAAATATTATTAAAATGTAGAAATATCTAAATATCTAAATGTTTTCCATAATATTTATTGTAAACAAAAAATTAATATTTTGTAAATATTTCTATAAATATTGCACATGAAAAAAATAAATATAATTATTTATAATTATTAAATTAATAAAGAAATAAGAAAATCGAAATTTAAATTGGTAATGTACATTAGAAAAAAATTCTTTAAATAAAAGAAATATATTTTGTTACATATAATTTGTA
>NW_022639518.1:1798031-1798250 GCF_010583005.1 Odontomachus brunneus | reverse complement strand
GAAGTGTAAATGGTACCAACAAAAAGAAAACGAAGTTGCAGAGCAACCTCAGTTATTTCCAGACTACCAAATAAGGGACGGCAACTTATACCGACATATCCTCCACAGTCTTGATTTCAAAGAAGTATCAAGCCAGGAACAATGGAAAAGATGCATACCGCACGAGCAACGTCCGGAAATACTGCGAACATACCACGACGACCCAGCAGCGGGTCATCT
>NW_022639518.1:1797615-1797891 GCF_010583005.1 Odontomachus brunneus | reverse complement strand
TATTTGAATTTACAAAATAATTTATTTTACTTACTTTTAAAACATGTAAATATTTTTAAAATATAATTTCTACATACTTTTTAAAACATATATTTTAAAAGAATCTATTCTCTTCTTTTAAATAAATCATATGCTTTCGTGTATGGATATACCATATGTACACAATATAAAGCGTCTCTATAAAAATCAAAGTGACAGTGACGCAGTAGATAAGGTGAACGACGCAAGAATCAGCTCAAGTAACAGATTCACATCAAAATGACGTAAAAACTGGTT
>NW_022639518.1:1797013-1797605 GCF_010583005.1 Odontomachus brunneus | reverse complement strand
CGGTGGACGCCGGTATGGACGCCCCAATGCAACCCCGTAGAAAGAGCGAACCGCACGATTAAAACAATGATCTCCCAATACGTGGGAGAGGATCATAGGAACTGGGATGAAAATTTAAGTCAAATAAAATTTGCCTTCAACACAGCGCAAAACGAAGGCACAGGCTATACACCGGCATTCCTGAATAACGGAAGAGAGCTCGCAGGACCTTGCGAATTAGAACGCAAACAAAGTCCCGGCACAACATCAACAAATATTCACGAGCAATTGAAGGACGCATACGAATTAGTGAAAATTCATATGGCACGGGCGTTCCAAAAACAAGAAAAAGCCTATAATTTGAGGCGAAGGGCCTGGAAACCGCATATCGGTGATATCGTATGGAAACGGGCGCATACATTATCCAGTAAAGAGAAAGCCATCAACGCAAAACTAGCACCAAAATACATCGGACCGCTCACAGTAAAAAGAATTATCTCACCGGTAATCGTGGATCTAATCGACGAGAACAAAAAATGGTACAAACACATACATATACATGACCTCAAACCGAACAATAGCGAGTAGACAGCGAACAAAATTAATTCCCCCC
>NW_022639518.1:1789592-1789951 GCF_010583005.1 Odontomachus brunneus | reverse complement strand
TTTCTACATACTTTTTAAAACATATATTTTAAAAGAATCTATTCTCTTCTTTTAAATAAATCATATGCTTTCGTGTATGGATATACCATATGTACACAATATAAAGCGTCTCTATAAAAATCAAAGTGACAGTGACGCAGTAGATAAGGTGAACGACGCAAGAATCAGCTCAAGTAACAGATTCACATCAAAATGACGTAAAAACTGGTTATAACTGGTCGAATGATGTCAAGTGACTAAATAACGACGTCTTTAAAACGTCTTTTTTGTGACAACTTAATGACGTTTCTGTATAACGTCTTAAAAACGTATTATTGACGTTTAGAGACATCATAAAACGTCATTAAGTCATCTAAAAC
>NW_022639518.1:1789217-1789582 GCF_010583005.1 Odontomachus brunneus | reverse complement strand
TATAATTTGAGGCGAAGGGCCTGGAAACCGCATATCGGTGATATCGTATGGAAACGGGCGCATACATTATCCAGTAAAGAGAAAGCCATCAACGCAAAACTAGCACCAAAATACATCGGACCGCTCACAGTAAAAAGAATTATCTCACCGGTAATCGTGGATCTAATCGACGAGAACAAAAAATGGTACAAACACATACATATACATGACCTCAAACCGAACAATAGCGAGTAGACAGCGAACAAAATTAATTCCCCCCAACCAGACAATCAAAAGATCAAAGTAGGGAATTAGAAGATTAAAAGAGCAAGCCAGGGGTAGTCAGGACACACTACAACGAGAGCCAGCAAGTCAGCAGCACCGGG
>NW_022639518.1:1788052-1789144 GCF_010583005.1 Odontomachus brunneus | reverse complement strand
AGAGCCAGCAAGTCAGCAGCACCGGGAAAAACAGTCGAAAAATGAAATTCAACCAGGAACTAAAAAATTGGCTCGAAGGCTGGCAACCAGCAAAGGAAAGATTACCCGAAAATCGTGAACATTACCCGAGTCGCCTATGGCCCGACACATTAAGGACAAGTACAACACAGTCAAAACAAACACAGAGACAGGGCATCGCACCAAAGAACAAAGGAAAACAGGTATAAAAGAAACAGAACCACAATACGGAGGCAGACACTCGTCACACTACCATGGACGTGGAGAAAGCAATAGAAGAACTGCTTACGACCTGGGACGAAACAGAGGCCCAGGCACTATGGGACTCGCTAACCAGAGCCGACAATGCAGAAGCGCAAGATCGAGCGACAAGGATAAAATTACCACCGGGGAAAAAAACCACCAGTAGACAAACCGCGGAGAAAACCAGCCATAGCCTGCACCAAGATACCACCGACAGCCAGGAAAGCCGAGGAGAAACTTCGAGCGCTTATGAACCTGAAACAAGAACCAGTCCGAAAGCACAGACCAAGGGTGAGACCTCTGACATGGGGAACAAACCAACATCTAACGTCAACACCTGGAAGCACCACAACGCGAGCAGGTCTACCATCGCCGACAGCAGCCAAGGCGGAGGGGCAACCAAACCTACCCAGAGTACGACCGGCGATAAGAATTCGGACAGACGAACCGGTAAAAACCAAGATTATACTAAAAACCCGCGAATCGCAACCGGCACCAATCCGCGTCCAGATCTCCAGGGGGCGTACCGTCGACGTGCCGTACTATGCGGCACACATGAGCCGCAAGTACCGACGGTACGTCGACGGAGAATTGTGGAGGTTCAAATTTTCGGAAACAGCCGAGCTTAAACTCGCATACAAAGTTAGATAGGTTAAATAATACAAACCATAGGGAATAAGATCGTTATTAGGAATAAGTTTAGTTAAAGTTTAAATAAAATAACATTGGTGACGGGTAAAATAGTAATAAATAGAGTAAGTAGAGTTATTGGTCGTTATAGTAGTATTAGTTAGATTTAAGTTGCGAGTGCCCGGGACAGGCACTACAAAG
>NW_022639518.1:1780854-1781078 GCF_010583005.1 Odontomachus brunneus | reverse complement strand
GCAAACGTTGCAGTTTGCATCATCAGGGCTGAGAACTCTGATACTGAGCTCCCTTGGGTAAAGGTAGTCCTTATATGCCCCCCTCCCCCTCTTGTGTAGATGGTGTTTAGGGAGTAGGGGACGAGGGTTGAATCCAGCCAATCAGCGTATTTTAATTGATCAGCTGGTCAATTAAAATACGCTGATTGGCTGGATTCAAGCCTCGTCCCCTACTCCCTAAACAC
>NW_022639518.1:1780544-1780634 GCF_010583005.1 Odontomachus brunneus | reverse complement strand
CAAATTCAGTAATGTTTTACATCAATAATACTTACAGAATAGTATTTAGAATAGCACTCGTTAGTGGCAATCATTAATTTATCTTATTGC
>NW_022639518.1:1780100-1780534 GCF_010583005.1 Odontomachus brunneus | reverse complement strand
ATATTACGAATATAATATATTTTATTTATTTACTAGTTATTTTTGTTACTTGTATTTCAAATTCAGTAATGTTTTACATCAACAATATTTATAGAATAGTACTTAGAATAGCACTCGTTAGTGGCAATCATTAATTTGTCTTATTGCATATTTGTTATACTTCTTATACCGTTTTTTCGGAGAAAATACTTTCTTTAGATTTAATATTCGTACTTGTTTAATTTTATGGTTTTTTTTATTTCATTAAAATATATTCGTAAACGAAATATAATTTTTTAAAATGATGAAAATAAAACTTTTATTTCGTTCAAGGAAACCATGTCATTTGATGAAACAACACTATTGTTTTAAATAATATTTTTTAAAAGTTTCTCTCAAAATTTAGTAATTCGATTTGTTTAATTTGGATTTTCTTGGATTTTTTAATTTTTTTT
>NW_022639518.1:1779362-1780083 GCF_010583005.1 Odontomachus brunneus | reverse complement strand
GTATTAATCATTATAACATTTTGTTAAAAATATAAAAGTAATTATCACTGGTTCACTACATTACATCAATATTCATCGCATATCAAATGTTGCATTTTTTTCAATATCTTCAGCAAATTATCCAATAAACAACAAGTAAAAATTATCTAACTATTATGTAACTATTTGGTGTTTGCTAGGTATGTTATAATATACTGTGAACACTATAAGAATATATATACATTAATCGTAAGAATATCGTTGGAGTCATTGGGAATCGCCGCGTGCCGCTCGATCGTCAGGTTAAGCAACACTTTAACGGAGTCAGGACATGGTGACCGGTGGTATACCGCTTGGGATCGAAATTATCGCAGGGGAATTCACGAAAGTTTGGAATGTGTTGACAACCTTCGATATCTAGTAGTTTATGAGACATGAGAAAATTAGGAATATAAGTATATTTTTCTAAACATTATGATTTTCTCATTTTTCACCTTCGCATAATAATTCTCAGTATTTGATTACTATCAATATTTAACAGTGATTTTATTATCAGTATTCACCAGAAATTAAGTACTGGCCAAAAAATTACTGAATTACTGGTAATATTTAATCACTAATAATTTTTCAATATTTCTTAGTATGATATTTCTATAAGGGTGCTATAATGGAAAAACGTCCTTCGTTTGATCTCCACTATTTAAATTATGCCCAATTTGTGGCTCGCTTACATATAGTTCAA
>NW_022639518.1:1777360-1779352 GCF_010583005.1 Odontomachus brunneus | reverse complement strand
GTCAGGCGATACAAACAACCAAAGCCAAAGGCGTCGACACGTATTGTTCGATATATATATTGTCATTATCATCAGTTTAGTATTTTAAATATATTATTCATTATTATTTTCTTAACACACTGTTTCTCAATTATTCCGCCTATCACGAACCCGATCCGACAAGCGATTCAAACCCGCAACGAATCGCGGTTACATATAGTTTCAACTGAGTATTTGTGTCGCGATTATTTGGCTGTATTCCAAAAAGAAAATTAAGGGCACTGTTTGATACAAGTATATTATTATCACTATCACTAATTATTATCATTATCACTATCACTATCACATCAATTATTATCACTATTATTTGTTACATATCGTTGGCATAATTGTTTTATATGTGCACGAATAATTTTTTTTGCTTCCGCAGGCTCATTTTCTAAATTTTTATAACAAGGATCTATGTTACATCACAGCGGAATCTATCTTTGTCTCCATATGTTAGATTCTTAGTCACAATAGACTGTCAAAATATCTCGTTTATTTTCTCACTTGTACAGATTAGATAGGATACTTGTAACAACCAAACCAGATTCTCGAACCACTTTTTCGATAAAAGATACCTTTTTCTTTCCTTTTCTTCTCTGTTTTTGGCTGTTTTATTCACTTTCAATAATTTTAACGAATAAATACCCGAACATAAACAACTTCTTCAATTAACTAAAGACAATGTTAAATATATTGTGACGTGGCAGCCGTGGAGGCGCCCGTCTCAAGAACCCCGTACCGATTAGTGAAAATGTTTATCGCGTGCCGTGTCGCTAACGGTTTTTCGAGACCTTGCCGAGTATCGCGTTCCGTCGGATTGTTTGTTGTGAAGATTTAGAACAAAGCGAAGAAGCGATTTTTGCGAGCGGAGCAGATGCGAAGGTCAGCGCGTCCCGAATTTTGTGCCCCTCGACGTCCCTTGCCGGCTATCAGGACGAGGAGCGGAGGACATCGAGGAGCGAGGATGCAGCAGAGGACGACAACGAGCGAAGCCCTCACTCAGGTGAATCGCACGCTCGTACTTTGGTGATGCAAAAATATTATCGCGAATTATCGGGCACTCAGCGATAGAGAATATTCTATCGCTGAGAAGCTATCGTAGTTATAATACCGTATCGCGCTTAGACGGATCAGCTGTATTTACTTCTAGCGAAGCAGCCGTCGCGAGAAACCCGGCAGAAAAAAACGGGAGAGCCGGGAGAGACAACCAGGCGAACTCCCGACGTCAACACTGTCTCGAGACGAAAAGTGTCTCGAGACAATAGTGCCGAAATCTGCCGATTCTCGACGATCGACGACCCCAGGACGAGGGGGCAGCGACGAGGGAGGATCCGCGAGGATACGCGATCCTCCCAGGAAGAAACAGCTGACAGCCTTGCCGCGACCATTGCCGCAAATAGACAGCCTTACCGCGACCGTTGCCGCACATAGACGCGTCAGGATTATCGTGCCGACCGTGAGTGAGAGAGAGAAAGAGAAAGCCGAGAGAGAGAAAGAGAAAGCCGAGAGAGAGTGCGGAACGAGAGCAGGCGGAGAGATAGAGACTGAAGTGCGAGCGAGAGCGAGAGAGAGAGAGTGTGGAGCGAGAGCGGACGAGGAGAGAGAGAGTACGAGAGAGAGAGAGAGAGGACCGCCGCCGCTGCCGTCACCGCTGACGCCGCCGCCGACGCCAGGGTCGTCACCGAAAACTGTAAGATCGACCATCTGCTCCAATTATATTTGTGTCGCGTATTATCTCGTATCGTGTCGCGTCTCGTCCGCGGAGTGGTCGCGCGAATAAAGAAGGCTCGCCCGAGGAAAACGTCCTCGGGCTTCGTGTACCGTTTCGCGAATTGTACCGTCTCGCGTAGATTGACTATCGGGACGTGCGAGAGTCCCCGAATAAACGTCTCATTGTTAGTATTATCGAGTCTAGTGATTTCGCTTCCTCCAACCCATCCCGTCTCCGACTTTAATTTAATAGAG
>NW_022639518.1:1776220-1777350 GCF_010583005.1 Odontomachus brunneus | reverse complement strand
TTTGTCTCCATATGTTAGATTCTTAGTCACAATAGACCGTCAAAATATCTCGTTTATTTTCTCACTTGTACAGATTAGATAGGATACTTGTAACAACCAAACCAGGTTCTCGGACCACTTTTTCGATAAGAGACACCCTTTTTCTTTCCTTTTCCTCTCTGTTTTTAGCTGTTTTATTCACTTTCAATAATTTTAACGAATAAATACCCGAACATAAACAACTTTTTCAATTAACTAAAGACGATGTTACATATTTATATACTACAAAATATATACTATAAGAAATAATTAAGATAAAAGAAGAATTCAAAAACACAGAAGATAAGTTCCACATAACAAAATAATTAAAAAGGATTTATTGAAATTTCACTTCGATCTATATATAATTAGATAAATCTAAAAATTTAAGTCACAAATTTTAGGTTTAAACATAGGAGAGAGTAGGCTGACGCGGAGCTCTACTATCTCCAGATAAATATATAAACAAATGCGATAATAGATCCTACGGATTCTGATTGGATGTTAAGAAGACCCTCCTACTAGGAATTGGGTATAAAATGGGAACACCAAGGGCCAGCGAGTCAGTACGGAATTTTTAGCCAGAAGAGACAGTCAGTCAGACAGTACGTCAGAGCAGTACGGAATTTTTAGTCATAAGAGACAGTCAATCAAACAGTACGTCAGAACAGTACGGAATTTTTAGTCAGAAGAGACAGTACGTCAGAATAGTCAGTCGGTCAGAGACGACACCGAACTAAACGGTTAGTTCACCTCGATTTTCTCTTTTCAATTCCAGACCTATAATCGCACTTGTTCTATCCTATAGTATCTCAACGTATTAATTCAATCACCTTAACACTTAGAAATAAATTGTTATACGTTACTTCTTTTAGATTGAAACTAAGTCTCTTTTCCACTTTAGATAAAATCTCGCATGAAAATTATTCACGAGGAGTAATTATAGTTGTCGCTGCCAATAGCGTGGCCCCAATCACACGAACTGTCGCTACCAATAGTGTGGCCCCGTTCCTCGTAATTATTCCTCAACGAAATTTATTTAATTCTATATGCCTTCGAAAGGTGGGCGACGACAGCGAATTAAGAGACTTAGATATCAGATCAAGGTCGCT
>NW_022639518.1:1765649-1772318 GCF_010583005.1 Odontomachus brunneus | reverse complement strand
CGTCCTCGGGCTTCGTGTACCGTTTCGCGAATTGTACCGTCTCGCGTAGATTGACTATCGGGACGTGCGAGAGTCCCCGAATAAACGTCTCATTGTTAGTATTATCGAGTCTAGTGATTTCGCTTCCTCCAACCCATCCCGTCTCCGACTTTAATTTAATAGAGCTACCGGTCCCGACGGTTCCGGGACGCGCATTTCTTTTGTGATAATTATTTATTCTCGCGCTTATCGAGGTGGTGCAGCCTTTCCGTACCTGGCGCCCAACTCTCGCGAAAATCTTTGTGGCGTGTCCGGGAGCCGACGGCAATTTGACGACGCGGCGAACAGGCGACTGTTTGCCGTCGCTCGCGAGAAGTTCCGCTCGCGAGTATCGTCGCAATTTATATACTACAAAATATATACTATAAGAAATAATTAAGATAAAAGAACAATTCAAAAACACAGAGGATAAGGTCCACATAACAAAATAATTAAAAAGGATTTATTGAAATTTCACTTCGATCTATATATAATTAGATAAATCTAAAAATTTAAGTCACAAATTTTAGGTTTAAACATAGGAGAGAGTAGGCTGACGCGGAGCTCTACTATCTCCAGATAAATATATAAACAAATGCGATAATAGATCCTACGGATTCTGATTGGATGTTAAAAAAGACCCTCCTACTAGGAATTGGGTATAAAAAGGGAACACCACCCTTATAGAAATATCATTACTAAGAATCATTGATAATTACTTATTTTCAGTATTAAAAATACTGGATAATAAGTAATTATCAATGATTCTTAGTATGATATTTCTATAAGGGCAAGGGCCAGCGAGTCAGTACGGAATTTTTAGTCAGAGGAGACAGTCAGTCAGACAGTACGTCAGAATTTTAGTTAGAAGAGTCAGTCGGTCGGAGACGATACCGAACTAAGCGGTTAGTTCACCTCGGTTTTTCCTTTTCAATTCCAGACCTATAATCGCACTTGTTCTATCCTATAGTATCTCAACGTATTAATTCAATCACCTTAACACTTAGAAATAAATTGTTATACGTTACTTCTTTTAGATTGAAACTAAGTCTCTTTTCCACTTTAGATAAAATCTCGCATGAAAATTATTCACGAGGAGTAATTATAGTTGTCGCTGTCAATAGCGTGGCCCCAATCACACGAACTGTCGCTACCAATAGTGTGGCCCCGTTCCTCGTAATTATTCCTCAACGAAATTTATTTAATTCTATATGCCTTCGAAAGGTGGGCGACGACAGCGAATTAAGAGACTTAGATATCAGATCAAGGTCGCTTTTTTTTCAAACCCGTTTTTCAAGACCCGTTTCCATTATTTGAAGAATTAGCAAAACTATTAGATCAATCTCCTCAATTTAATCCTTCATCTATAGTAACCTATATTTTACGTAAGGCAGAATATACCTATTCATTTCCCGACTACAAGTCCATCCCTAAGGGTGATCCTCGTCGACTCACCTATAAAATATGCGAATTATTCGGAGTAGAACACCGATGATCCTATCCAGTTCTTTCACCCGTCAACCGGTGAACTAGAAGTAGTGCACAACTTGATCTCCGATCCCCGGGTAAAATGCTTTAATGCATTAACCCAAAATAAGGAGAAATAAAAACTAATTCTATACGTGACGACGCGACGGAACGTCACATCTAAAAACTAAGCTATCTATCAAGGAGCTGGAATTACATTATAATCCATATATTTGCAATCAAGTACCGTCTTCACAAATCAGTCAATATTAAATATTTTAATTTACGCACGCTTTCTGAGTCGGTATATGATAAATGAATGTCAATAAGACTCCGAATTATTGGATTTACCATCGAAATAAATGTATGAGAATTACTGCAAAGAACAGTAGTAGCTATTTGTAGAAGTTTTAAAACGACAATTAGCTCGCTTAGTCGCTTAGCTCGAGTGTCCATTCGCGTTCTGTTATTTCCAGTTGCTCAGCAGTAGAGCGGGAAACAATATTTCTATTAGCTAAGACGTTTTCCACGGGAACCCTGTTTTGAAGCAAACGACCAAGCATAAAATATATTGAATTCCATCGCGTAGGGCAACTTTGAATTAGTTTAAAACTGATAATGCAATTGCTTTTTGTTGCTCTTCAAATGGGTTACTTGCTTTATACGAATGATGGAACAGAGATACGATTTTTTTAACAGTACAAAAAATCTGATGAATTTTGAGCTCATTTAAACCTTCTTTTACGCTGAGTTGTAGAATATGAGTTACACAGGATATTCCTGATTTTATTTTATCATTGATATTTTTAAAAGCTCCAAGCATATTTGCTGCATTATCGGTGAGAACGCCATTGCTTTGTCAATTCCCACTCATTTAAAATCGATTTAATTTTATTAGCTAAGTTTGTACTTGTATGCGCTTTGTCCATCGCCGTCGTAATTAAATTATAAGACTTTCCTTCCCATTTCTTATTTAAAAAATAAATATTTACGGTGATATAAAAATCCTCCGATTTTGAGGTCCAGCAGTCGGTTGAGAAAGATAATGCAGCATTTAATTCTGTTTTAATTTGCGAGCTTACATCGTCATAAGCAAGCATTAATCTTTCTTTGAATGTTGCTTCACATGAAACTTTGTAATTTGGCTCGATTAATTTCATAAAGTCACGAAAACCGGTACTATGGATGAATGAAAGCGGTAATTGGTTCGATACTACCAATTTTACCGAAGCTCTGTCGAGGAGTTCAACTCTTTCTGCACTACATGGCCGTGAAATATCGTTAACTTGTCCATAGACTACTCGACGTTTCGTATTAATATTTTTGGATGTTTGATTATTTAGGGTATATTCATTTAATGTACGCGACGATGATGACCTCGCAATTCGATTCGGATCTTTATAAGATTCGTCATTCTCGAGCGTGTCGTCGGTGTGATTAAAAGGAAAGGAATGAAGTTATATCAGTCGAATGTAATTGTATATATTGCTACTAAAATATTAATTCATTATGCAATTATCTCTTTATATTATTATGTATAATATTGTAAAAATGATATATATTATAAAAAACTTTCCAAACCTGCGTTTTCTATTTTCTGTATTGTTTTCAAACATGCCATGGACAAATCGTAAATGTTTATTTACTGAAGATGTTGAGCCTTTTGTTTGCAATACCACATAGCATATATTGCAACTTGCTGTTAAAGCATCTACCGAACGTTTACAATATTTCCACACCCAACTACTTAACATCTTGTTCTCGCTAAATTTTATACAAGAAAAGAATATTTATTAAGGTTGTAAAGGGTTTGAGTACGCTCCCTTAAATGCCATGTAACCCCGAGGGGAACATTAATAAATAATAATAATAATAATAATAATAATAATTAAGAATATTTATTCATCTCCCCGGAAATCCAACCGTTAGCACACCTAACAGCACCAAGCTCAGAGACAAATAGCGAGCGAGACGATATTACTTACGATATCCTTACTATATTATTTACGATATCCTTGCGATATCCTTATACTCCGATAACCTATACATTTCATATTTTTACTTAAATTGGTATTAAATCCAAACTGCCGGCAATCGTAATCTTGCATTACGTGTCGCTGTCGACTCCGCCGTGAATTTAGATTCGGATGCGATGTTTCAATTGTTCGTATCTCATTTATCTCATGCATCTCATTGTATTTGATGACGTAGATTTGAAATCTCAGATCGAATCCGATCTCGGATATCCGGATAATCATTTATTCGGATGTTAGGAAGCCTAGTTATCTCTGTTGTAACGCACACACTCGGACGCGCGCGCACATACACACACACATACACACACACACGCACACACACACGCGCGCGCGCACACACACACACACACACACACACAAGATCGATTCTTTTTCAAGGCTATTATGATGTACAAGTCCGACCAAACAATTTTTCCGTTATGTACATCGAACAATGCAAATATCTGCGTTATGACAAATTTGAAGCTTCATATCTTGGGAATTAGCTTCAAGATCATAACATATGTATGGTTGAACTCATCTTGGAACAGGGTACCATCTTTTGGAGTTCAAAATATGTGTCACTTAAAAAAATTGCGTCGGGTATACGTCGGGTCGTAGGTGTACGCTAAAATATGAATAGGATCGGAGGCGATAATCAGCTTGCTTCCTTATATCTTGTAAGATATAAGTTGTAACTTTTATATGAACAACCATTTCTTTTATATGAACAACCATTTCTTAACACCTATCATTTACAAGTTAATCAGGTGTATTGTAACGGTACACCTCTCCCGTCGCCTCGGATTGGCTCGCCAATATCAAGGCCCGGGATAGAGAAGACTCAAGTTCGTAAACTAGATCGTTCTAGTTTAAAAGATTTTATTTAAATCCTTATATAATCCTACAATTTAGCGTATGAGCGGACAGAGATTCGCGCGTACGGACGAACGGATTTATTACTACCAGAGATTTACTAACTAGCACGCTTAGACGGATAAATTAACGGATATTTCTCGATTGCGCGGATAGATTTACCACTAACGGGAACTTACTGACTAGCGAACTCTCGTCCAGTTTTGCGCCCAGTAACCTCGAAGTTTCAGACCCATGAAAACGGCTGATTGGTATTCAAGCTATTAGTATGGCTAGTTTTTGCGGCTGGTCTACCCTAAAAAGGACTGGTTCGATGCCCCGGCAGGCAGCGCCGTTGGCAGTGGAGCTATCGTAGGAATTTGGGGCTCCCCAATAGAATCGATCTCGTCAAGGAGATCACCTCGTCGAGCGAATAAAAAACGGGATGTCGAGAGGGAGCGCCCTGCGACGGGCCGGATCGAGAACGAGTGCGTCGAAACCGGAGTGATGGTTTCCCCGGGATCGTTCGGGGTTACCGACAGACTGGTCGTCGGATACGTCCGACAAAAAGTCGGGTAGACGTCCGTCTACCAAAATCAGAAGTTAGAAACAGGAGAAGCTAGGAAAGCTTATGAGTTTCTGGGTAAGCCCTGAGACTCAAGCCAGAACTGATACTGGCTCTCGAGGCGAGTCGGCTTTTATACTCGCCCGGGGCCGTCTCACCCGCGCGTTATGGCACCTAAAAACGCCAAATTTAAAGATGATTGGTCAGCCTAACGGTGCGCCATTACAGTATAATTTTATTTCAGATACACCTCATACATATATACAACGTATATTTCTGTACGATAACCTAATCTAATACCGTGCAATTTAGTACTCAACTCTTTTGCTAATTTTAATATTTACCATATAAACTTTTTTTATTATTTTTAAGTTCAACATCTGTCATTACAGTAAAAACACATTTTACGAAACATTTTGTATATATCATTTATTTCCAAATACGGAAATATTACAAAATATTTAAGAAAATTTCAAAATCCTATATATATTTTGATCATTCCGAAGTACGTGTATATGTAATATTACGGACGAGTTCAAGAATCAAGTGGGGATTATACTGTTTTCATTTATATCATTAATTATAGAATTTTTACTGTATAACATTTATAAATATATATAAATTGTTATGTATATAAATTTGTTCATGACATAAATATAGTATACATTTCTCTACAATACAACAATATATTTTGTTTATGAAATGTGAAAAATATAATAGTATAATTTACAAAATATTAATAGCAATTTAAAACAAGTTCAATATAAGTTTAATCATATCTTTTCAACCTTATTCTTTAATTGGAAATCCGAGTCTAAACGATCCTGACGTATCTCTGATAGTTGTGCAACTTGACTTCCTCCTATTATCCCTTGTTTCTTTCGAATAGATGTCATTATTTCTCTGACACATTCTAAAAAAGTTAGCTGGCTTCCATATGTTTTAAGAATTTTACAAACTTCTTGTATAAACCATGAACCTAAATAAAATAAAAACAGAAATTAGGCTTTACACGCATATGCTGTTTACTGTTCATATAATGTAACAAATATTACATTATAAGAAAGATAAACATTATAGGAAAGATAAATTGTCTCTCCTTGTCAATAGAACGTACGATATGTAATGCTACTACTATCTTTAAAATTATACTTATTATATGATAATGCTTTGTGATTGGATTATTAAATTCAGCAAAATATTTTAGACAAAATTATAAGGTTTCGGAGGTGGCATGTGATGATAATATATTATTATAACATTAAAATATGTATATTTTTGGTAAAACTCTCGTCTCTTTAGGGGAAGCAGCTCCAATAGCCTTGACCTTGATATGTTATAGAGGTCACCTTCCTGAATAACGTTCAGAAGATTTTAGCCTTTTGTTTATTAAAAAGTTATTAATAAAAGAATTTTACTAAGCAGAATATAGTATTCCAACACCAATAAATACAACCAATAATAATACGAAAAAAAATACGAGATACGCCGTAAATACAAATATCCATTAGAAGCCGAGGTTTAATGGTTTTTTTATCTCTTTATTCAAATGTTCTGAGTATTCTCACTCTATGTATATGTAGTTGGTGTCAGTAGTCTTCGACTACAAGTTGTCGTATAATCTTGTGCAAACAAGTTAGAAAACCTGAAAATTTTTGGACAACGTATATACAAAAACATTGAGTTTGTAGACAAGAAAATGTCTGTTCCTAGTCGTGTGACGAGGAGCTACGCACCGAACCGAGGGGG
>NW_022639518.1:1764374-1765586 GCF_010583005.1 Odontomachus brunneus | reverse complement strand
GGGGGGGGGGGGGGGGGAGCGCAATCTTTTGTGCTTAAATTCAAAGTTATAAACAAAAGAAGTTCCATCCCAGGAAACACACATATAACTGATACTTCGTGGTATATAATCAAGAAGGATCAAGAAAGTTGCATTGATATGTAACATATGTATATGATACGTATCCAGCAAGCACATATATAACTGAAATTTCTTATAATATAAATACGAAGGATCAAGAAATATGCATTGATATGTAACATACATATATGTATATGATATATAAATGCATGTTTATCTGACATATATCCAATCTTATGGGAATGGCACATAAAAAATACGTAACTGTATCGCTGACTGCCCAAGTAGGAATTTACTACTGTTATCAAAATGGCCCAATACCGATTTATGGTAAACGTTACTGGCATAGTACCAGATGCCAGTACGGGTTTAGTATTGGTGTAATACTGAGATGATAGAAAAGGGCCAGCATCGGAAAACAGTACTGTCACAGTACCGGAAATCAGTACTGTACCGGTATAAAAAAAGTATTGATTCCTAGCACTGGGGAAGTACCTATTCCTAGTACTGGGCCAGTATCGATTCCTAGTAATTTTTATTATTTATACAACTGTTAATATCACAACTATATAGTATGGAAAAAAAGATCAGACTATGACCGAGCTGCTCTCGTTTGTACATATACATGTCTATTTTTAATAGTCATATGAGGAAAAAATCTTCGGGACGATGGTTGGAATCGAACTCGAGTCTTCCGCTTGTCAGACAAGCATTCTTACTACAGAGGTTTTTATCTAGGTTTTGCGTAGTGACTTCTTCCGTTTTCCCATAAAGGACATTGGTATCGTCCGTTTTTCGGTACCAGCACAATACTAGCCCAATATCCTCTATTAGCAGATTGTATGCAATTCTTATTTGGTATCCAGTACTGATTCTACGAACAGAGCCAGGACCAATAATACAGTTTTTTTAATACTGGACCAGTATCGAAAACGACAAACACTTTTCGGTAATGTTTCAGTACACGTACGGTACGACTATCCAGTCTATCTAATCTTAGTACGGAGCCAGTACCAATAATACACTTTTTTTTTATATTAGGCACAGTACTGAACCAGTACCAAAACCGGACATCCGCTTTTCGGTATCGACCCAGCATTGGGCTATTTCTCCGTACTGGCGAAACGTATATGATTTCTACTTGGGATATAT
>NW_022639518.1:1757114-1764364 GCF_010583005.1 Odontomachus brunneus | reverse complement strand
GTGTGTGTATATATATATATATATATATATATATATATATATATATATATATATATATATATATATATATATATATTAGGACCTTGAATAAGTTCTCGCTGATTTGTCGTGCAAATTAATGCTTTACTTAAAAAAGTCGTAAAAAACATGTCACTGAAAGTATTGTCCATCGCTAGCCACTACTTTTTCCCATCTTTCTGACAGCATTTAAATTCCACGTCGGAAAAATGACACGTCTTTTGAGGCTATCCAAAAGTCGTCATTTTTTGGCATCCTCATAAGAATGAAAATATTGTTCAACCAGGCCATGTGCCATCGATCGGAACAAGTAATAATCGGAAGGGGCAATGTTTTGTGAATACGGCGGGTGGGGTAGAACCTCCCATTTAAGTGTTTCCAAGTAGGTTTTCACCGGTTGTGCAACATGTAGCCGAGCGTTGTCATGTTGCAAAATCACTTTGCCGTGTTTCTGCCGTTATATAGCGGCCGTTTTTTCTTCAATGCTCGACTTAAACGCATCAATTGTAGTCGATAGCAATCTCCCGTGATGGTTTCATTCGGTTTGAGCAGCTCATAATAAACTATACCCAGCTCATCCCACCAAATGCAGAGCAGAAGCTTCAAACTATGAATATTCGGCTTTGCCAACGATGCATGGCCGGGCTTATCCCACGATCTTCTATGCTTAGGGTTATCGTAGTGTATCCACTTTTCATTGCCAGTCACGATCCGATGCAAAAAACCTTTCCTTTTCTGCCGTTGAAACAGCTGTTCACACGTGAAAATACGCCGTTCGACGTCTCTCGGCTTCAACTCGTACGGCACTCAATGTCCTTGCTTTTGAATCATTCCTAATACTTTCAAACGTTTCGAAACTGTTGTGTGATCAACTCCTAATGATTCTGCAAGTTCAGCTAGCGTCTGACATGAGTCTTCATGAAGTAATGTCTCCAATTCTTCGTCTTCAAACCTTCTCGGTGCACCAGAGCGTTCTTTATCTTCAACATCAAAATCATTATTTTTGAAGCGTCTAAACCAATCTCTGCATGTTGTTTCCGACAGAGTATGGTCGTCGTAAGTCTCAACAAGAATTCTGTGTGCTTCAGCTGCAGATTTTTTTTTAATAAAGTAGTGCAGTAAAATTCCTCGCAAATACTCTTTTTTGGCACGAAATTCGACATGTTTAACACTATGAAAAAAAAGTTGTTTAAACTTCGGCGAAATGATACACTGAATTTCAAGCTTACTTATAGTACTTCCTTATAGATGCATTACCATCTTAAACTACACGCACATAGTTCTGGTAACGCCATCTGTTGGAAAACAGCGAGAACTTATTCAAGGTCCTGATATGTATATATATATATATATATATATATATGTATATATATATATATATATATATATATATATATATATATATTGTGACCGTATTTGCCGTGCGAAGTACGCGAGGAAACGGGCAAAACTTCGTCCCCGCGAAGCGGTGACGGCCGACTCTACCGGCTGCTCAGTTTAGCGAATTGATAGAGTGGCGTGGTTTTTATACTCGTGACTTAATTATCGGTATTAACGCGTGAGATGAGATGAGAGTGGCTAAGGAATAAAGAATATAATGCACAATTAACAGTAATAATATCGTCTTTATTAAATCGGCGTAAGAAAGAGGTCGGTCAAGCCGACATAAGCGCGCTCGCTTCGGGTCGAGTTTCAACAAGAATTCGCCTCCTCGCGATGATGGTCGGCGAGGGTCTCACTCTGCGGCTAACGCGCCGCCCTGATTCGAATTTTACGCGAAGTTTGGTGCCAGCCGGGCGATTCCCGGCCCTAAATACTCGACCCGAAAGCAACTACGGCAACCGATCAGAACGAAGCCCTCAGATGGGAGCTCTTAACGCACCACGCGACATGCAATACTGCGATTCGCTCGCAATTATTCACCCGTATATACCGAATAATTCGCATTTAATGGACTTCACACAATTACACACGCAACAACGATACTGTTCAGGATATGAATGCCAACTTACGCGACGCTACGTTCGGCGAGAACGCATACTCGCCTTTACCAATTAATCGACAGAAATTTACAACATTTATACGACATTTGACTGTGCGGCACTCTCAAGCTAGCAGGGCCAAATGAGCAGAATCGAATGGGACCTATTGCATTTTTTAGTACTCTGTATAGAACTTTGAAGGATTTGAAGAGCGCAAACAAGGCTAGAATACAGAGGCTATCTCTCGAATTCCTACATATATATTAACAGCACTGAATATATTGGGAGTACAAAGAAGTATCCGCCGTTTGACAAAAGATAGCGCCACCAGTAAGTTATGATTGAAATTGTCAGATGTAAAACGTCATATCGTAAGGTTGGACATCTGGTAACACCATAACCTTGAAATATTAGCGATTTTGTATCAGCATCACATAATTTTTTTCGTGCGAAAATGTCGAGTTTTGAGCCGAATAAGCGTCATTTGCGGGAACTTTTGATTTACTTCTTTACCCAGTAAGCAATCTGCGCGCAGACTGACGTCAGACTGTCGACAGGATCTGTCGAATCCGAGCAGGATCTGTCGACAGATCTATAGACATCTGCGTCCCCAATCTGCCGCCAGACTGTTGACAGGGTCTGCGAACAGACTCTGACGACAGACTGGCGGCAGATTGCGCGCAGAGCCTGTCGACAGACTATGACGGCAGATTGGCTGCAGATTGCACGCAGATCCTGTCGTTTCGTAGGTTCTTCAATTAAATTTTCTCATAATTTTTCATAATTACTCATAGAATAAGCGCTTTCTCATAAATACTCATAAAATAGTATGACAGAAAAAATTTTTCTACATTATTTTTTCATAATTTTTAATATTTTCTCTAGTGAGATTCGAACTTGAACTGAAGACATCTTTTGGATAATCGTCCGTCGCCTTAGACACTACGCCAATTCCTCACTTGATAAAAAGCGCTTTGTATTGCCCATTTAAAGTTTAAGGAAGAAAAATATTATAGTTTGTCCGCCTTTTAAGCTGCAAAATATAGACGAAACCGTTTAGCGTATAAATAATGTAAGAAAGACTGGTACGATAATTCGAAATTAATTTTCTACCAAGGAATGTATAGAAAATTACTGCAATAAAACAGCAGATAATGACATTTTTCTATCATGTTAATAAAATACTGTACTTTTACATGTGCGAATTAATTTGGTCGATCGTCCCGTTCAGATTGTATTAAGTTTTATCAAAATCGAAGCATGATATATTTTTAAATAAACCATCAAAAAAATTCTGTAAAAGTTATTTACATAGCGAGACTAATATTTTATTCGGTGCTGCTGCCTTCAGTACTTATTGCATGACGGTTAAATCGGATTTAATGACATAACAACATTAAAAAAAATAATAAGATGAGAAATTGTATGAAAAATTATGAGAACAATTTTTACCAGGAATGACATGTGTACGCCTTTAAATGGCCATTTAACCGTTGTACTATTCTATACTTGTACTCGTTATTTCTCTATTATTGTTGTTTTTTTATAAAAAATGTGTAATACAATTTTAAAATATAAACATTGTTTTTTATTGTGTATATGTGTACAATTATTGCACAATATAATTATCTTGACTTCTCTGCAGCATGGTGTGTATGTGAAACTGCCCCATTTAATAACGTACATATGGCCCTTAATAGAATTAAATAGCCTATCTAGGAAACAGAATCTGCGCGCAATCTGCCGTCAGTCTGTCGTCAGAATCTGTCGACAGGCTCTGCGCGCAGTCTGTCACCAATCTGTCGTCAGAGACTGCTAAAACAGTTTCTGTGTGCAGTCTGTTGCCATTCTGTCAACAGACACTGTTGACAGACTCTGCGTAAAATCTACTCGCACAGGTTTGGCTATCTGAGTAATTTGAAGAAATCTGCAGCTGAGATGCATCGATTGCTTGTAGAAGCATATATATATTAAGTCAGTAGGACCACGATTTCTCTTAAAGGATATGGAATACAAAATTGCTTTTAATGATACAAAATTACATTAATCATGTAGTATTTTGTATTATCAAAAATTATTTTGTACCTCGTTTTATTTTAAAAAATATTGTGGTCCTACTGACTTAATTTTAAGCTAACAGAATAAATATCATTGAAAAATGGCAAATTGCAATAGATTTTATCGTTTCTGAATTTGTACTAATTTGTACCACCGAGAAAAGTATGCAAATATTTCTGTTTACCCCTTAAAACAACCTCACATTTAACCAATCTCAAAAATAAAATTTCTCTCTTCCGATTATTAAGAATTAAATCGATAGAATCAAATTATATTTATTGCGTTTTTTATTACTCATTGTGTACTATTTTGTACCATAAAAAATAATTTTGTACCCCGTACTTTTTAAAAAAATATTGTGGTCCTGCTAACTTAATATAAAGAGAACAAAGTAAAAACTGGTAAAAAAGACTAGAAATGATAGATTTTATCGTTTTTGAATTTGTATTAATTTGTACCATCAAGAAAAAGTGAAAAAATCGTGATCCTGCTATCTTTATATTAAGTTTAGATAAGGAAGAGGTTGTTTAAAGAGGAAAATATAAAATTTTCGATTTATTTCGAATGATACAAATTAGTAAAAATTCAGTACTAATTGTGTACCATGGTATATTTATTTTTTTTTTTGGTCCTGCTAGCTTTGTATCAAGTTAGCAGCGCCACGATTTTTTTTAAAACGGCACGTGGTATAAATTTTTTTTGTGGTACAAAATAGTACAAAATGAGTACTAAAAAATGTGATAGGTCCATGCGATTCTGCTCATTTGATCCTGCTAGCTTGAGAGAGGTCTGTGCACGGCACGGTTTTAGCGGGCGCGGCAACGCGAGAAGGACGGTTGTTATGAGATGAGAGCCGATCTCTCTTGTCTCACTTTAAGATGGTACGCGCGGTACCCAAACTATAAGTGCGACAATTTATTTATTCGAAGGCTACCGAGACGCGACGACCTCTCCCTCGAGGACCGAATTTCGCGAGATCTACCGCGTGGACATGGCTGTGATCCGCTCACCAATTCCTCCAGGCGTCGGTCTTGCTTGTTCCCTCTGTCTGGTCTCTATTTTTAACATTTTAAAAATGTTTTTTCAAATGTTTTTTAAATTGTAATATTTTGTAGTGTCAACGCCTAGGTAAAAATATTTTACATAAATATTTTGTGCATATATCTGACTTCTTCTTTATTATATAAAATATTTGAACAATAAACAGTTTATTTTGTGATTGTATTAAATAATATTGTAACGATCCACGAAAGACGACGGATCGTCACGACAATAAAAACAATAAATTGTTAAACGCCGAACATCCGCGAAATTAAGAAACAGCTTCGCTGTTTCCGAAATTCGCGTATAAAAGCGGACACGAAAATGACATCGAGAGAAATCCGCCGGAAAGCTCCTCTGAGACGCTCAACCGACCAAAACTCGTAGCAAACCACTTCGCCTCACCGCTTTCTAGACATCTGGAGGTGAAATCTGGACTAGGAATCTAGAGGTGCGTGAAGTCTCGAGTTCACGTTCGACCAGTACTGAATAAATTTTCTTGTGCGAAAATAATGAGAAATCAAATCAAACAGCTAAATTTCATTTAAAATCAACATAAGTTGACTAGTTGCAGTCGTTTCTGCAAAATAAATGTTTCCGTTTCGGGATTACACTTATCTGAGGTTTTTTTGTTTAAGGTTAACCCTTTTCGGTGTTGACCGTCAATTGACGATCCGAATTTGAAGGTTCTTTCAAAGGTATTTTTACACCAAAAATTGGGTGTTTTTTCATAAAGTTTGCTCGTGCAAATAAAACTCTGGGATTTATTTAGATTTATTTATTTTAATTATTTACCGTTCGGGGTTAACATCAAAACTTGTCGGTTGGCACCGAAACATTTGGGGGTCTAATCTGAAAGATTGAATGTTAATGCTTAAAATTGGGAGTGAGTATTAAAGTTTGGGAATTGACATCGAATCGTTTGAAGTTTATTGAAAGTTTCAGGTTGAATTCTACTCATTGAGAGTCAACACCGAAATTTGGGGGTTGACGCCAAATCATTTGGGGTTTACCCTGAAAGTTTGAGGGTCTACTCCCATATTTTAGGATTAATACCCAACTTTTGTGGTCAACCTTCAAATTTGGTAATCAACCCACGAATTTGAGGGTTAACTTTCAAAATTTGGGGTTTTTTTTGTAAAGGTGATTCCGATATTTGAAATAGCTTGATCCAATATGGTGCAGTTTTTAATTTAATATTGTTCTATTTTAGAGTTATTTTATATTTTGATAATGTTTATTATCATTTATTAAACTTTTAAATTTGCAGACATTTTAGATCTTATGTAAGCACTTTTTTAATTTCCATGTTTTGCAACTTTATAAGATGACAATTCAAATTATTCTATTTTGTTTTAAGAAATCGCCAGATTGGATATTTCATTTAAAAAAGAATTACAAATTTATCTTCAACTTAGTTAGCTTCAAGTACCTAATAAAATGTAAGATAGATGAAGTTTTAGTATTATTTAGTATTTTTTTCTCATAGCAAAATCGATGACCTTTCACTCAGATAAACGCTATATTGGATCCACTATTTTAAATATCGGAAGTCAGTCACCTAATTGATATTGAAAATATCCTGCATTTGTTATTTGTGGTTTGTATATTTGCAGATAGCAATTTCTCTTCACAATATCGACAGGTTCGGCAATACATGTAACGATGTAGGGGGCCCCATCCAACACAAACGTTATATAAACGTTATTCGTTCACTGAGTTGCTAAACGGTTTGTTTCGGTAACAATGAATCTGTTTTCTGTTCCTACACTGCTGAACTGGTACAATAAGTTAGAGTGAAACAAACATATTTTTTATCACTCTAACTTATTGCACCAGTTCAGCAGTGCAGGAATAAAAAACAAACCTTATAAAAATGTAGAACGCTAAGTTCAAAAACATTATATACAGGGTCCGCCATCAAAATCCGGACAAATTTCAATTTGAATTTCCCGCCTCATTTGACTTCGGTGGTAGGTCACTGTTGATGTTCGGGCAAGTCAGATGTTTGTAGTAAGTGCGCATAACCTCAAAATGTCCGAACAGATAAGATCGAATGCAGAGTATAATCGAAGAGCGGCGATAATTGAAGGCCTTCGCGCTGGGCGTTCGCGGACCGAAATTATTCGGTTCTTCGGGTACCCGAGATCG
>NW_022639518.1:1756308-1757104 GCF_010583005.1 Odontomachus brunneus | reverse complement strand
GGAATTTTGGCCTCCGAACAGTCCAGATTTGAATCCGTTGGACTATTACGTGTGGAGCGTCATTGAACGAGTGACCAACAAGTCGAGACATCCCAATGTGACATCTCTCCAAACCGCTATCGAAGCAGCATTCGCCAATATAGACAAGGACGCGTTGCAGAGAGCGTGCCAGCGCTTCAGGATGAGGATCGAAGCAGTCATCGAAGCAAAAGGGGGTTATATAGAGTAATTTTACTCTAAAAGGATACCACTAGTGATACACAAAAAGTTCTTTTGTAAGTTTTACATTTTGATGAGTAGAATTTTATTTAAACAAATTGTTCATTTTGTCCGGATTTTGGTGGCGGACCCTGTACGTTTTGAAAATGTTTCAATCCAAACTTTATCCATGATGGAAGCTGTAAGGCGTTGTTATATTTGTTATATTGTTATGTTTATATTCAACCCGCTTGTATCACTAACAACCCAGATAGTACGATGAATTCTTTAAGTGTTCCTAAAGTTTTCTCCTTTCTTGAATTGTACTTCCTTAGAAATTCGTGGAAGAATACTATAAGAATGATTTAGGAAGTTACATGCGCCATGATTGGAGTTCCTCAGAACTTCTTAGAGTATTCATATAGAATTACTTCAACTCAAAAAGATTTCTTCGGATTTAATAAATTTTATTGTATCCACACGAAAAAAAGATCAGAAACTTTGGCCGGGGATGCTGCTCTTGTATGTATCTGTAGATGTCCACTTTTAATGCCATATGAGATGAAAAACATCAGAGACTCGGCTGGGATCGAACTCG
>NW_022639518.1:1753571-1756298 GCF_010583005.1 Odontomachus brunneus | reverse complement strand
AATAAATTTTATTGTATCCACACGAAAAAAAGATCAGAAACTTTGGCCGGGGATGCTGCTCTTGTATGTATCTGTAGATGTCCACTTTTAATGCCATATGAGATGAAAAACATCAGAGACTCGGCTGGGATCGAACTCGTGTCTTCCGCTTGCCAGACAACCGCTCTTTCCATTGAGCTATTTAAGACTTCATGTTTGTGACATTTATATACCTAGTGAAAAATGATTTGTTGATTGATGTCAAAATGATATCAAATTGACGTCGGTTTCCTTTATAGAAATATCATACTAAAAATCATTGATAATTACTTATTATCCAGTATTTTTAATAATAACTGAAAATAAGTAATTATCAATCATTCTTAGTATGATATTTCTATAAGGCTTGACGATTTCAACGTCTATTTGATGTCATTTTGACGTCAATCAACGAATCATTTTTCGCTGGATACTACACTGTTATAACTGTTATAACTGTTATACTGTTATATATACTGTTCTAATTGAGCTTCAAATGTAAGTAAAGCGCACTTTCAAATATGTAATTCAAAATCCAAAAATAAATGGCTTTCAAATAATGCGATTGAGTTTGTTAGAACTATATATGGATTTTAGAAACATGAATACAAACTTAAGGATAAAATATACTTCGCATAAATATATTTATTATTGATACAGATGAAAATTTTATATATCAAAAATTATTTTAACACCAATTCCCTCTCTTTGCCCTATTATATAAAACTATATAATTAATTCCACAAAATATAAATAACTGCGAATAACAATAAATTAAACAGTTTATATGTAAATATGTAAATTAGTTATTATACACTCACCGGCATATACTGAATAAAGGCGCAAAAAGTAATTGCTATAAACAAAACATTTGTAAGGGCTAAGGCAGATGAACGAGACATAAGCGTCACAGTCGTAGACATAAAATAAAGCAGAGAAAAACGTAAACATAAATCATGAAAGACTATTAGCCTTACGCTTACGTTTTTCTCTGCCTTAGTCCTAATTCCTCATGAATTCTCAAAGTGTTCTAGGAATTAAGTTGCGAAGTATTCGCTATAATGTAGTCCTAAGGAATATTTCAAGACGAACTTACTGTGGTTAATTCTTCAAGAATTCTTCGGGTATTCATTTTTCTAATTCTATATCTATTCTTTAAAATGAATTCTCTAGGAACTTTGGCTGTTCATCTCTATGCTATCTGGGAAGGGATCTGACAAAACTGTTCTTCACTGATTTTAATGCTCTTTGGATGTTGTAGAGTATCAAAAAATAAGAGACGAATATTTTTTTATATCAGCTTATCTCTCGAGGTGTAGGGGTTAAAACAACCTTTTCAAGAAAATGAACTTTTTCATTTTTATAGAATAATTCATGAGATATGAGGTACATAAAAAAAATATTTCCTACAAAAGTTTTACAGTATTTAATACTCTTTGCAACGGCGTATTTCATTTTTTCAAATGTCAAACGCCCCCCCCCCCTCCCTCGCTCCTCCACTCCTTATCTCCGCAAAATTTTTAAGGATTTTAAGAATTTTAAGGATATTTTTTACAAGGACAAAAATTATAGAATAGTATATAATAGTAATATATAATATATAATAGTAAAAATATATATAATATATATAATATATACAGGGTGTCCTAAAACCACCGGAATTGCTCTTAATGGTAGATTCCTTACAATATTTTAAGAAGAAAATTCTAATACAAAAATGTCGAGGCTATAATAGCTTTTAAACGGGAAGCGATTACATTTAACGAATGGCAGGGCTGAGATTTCGCGCGCTCAGGTACGGAAAAATGACAAATGCAAAAAGTGCTCCTATTAATGGGGCGCTCTTTTTATGATATTATTGTCATATAAATTTGCAATATGTTTTCGCTTCTCTATGTATTGCATATTAATACATTTTTTCACAAATAAAAGATGTAAAAACTAAAGGCATATCAAAAATAATTCAAGTAAAAATTTGCATATTTCAACTTGAGTTGTCAAAGTCATCGATTAACATTACCATGAAGGTGTTTATGCTACGCTGTGCGAGACAAATAAATTGTAATAGAATTAATAGCTGTTTATTTTGTATTTTAGAACATTTTGCAATGTTCGTAACGAAATACAAATTGCAATGGTTTTAGTAAAAATCAATTTAAACAATAATTATAATTCAAACGTATTTAATAAATCTTAATTTAATACACTTTAAAAAATTAACATTGTTAACATATTTAACGAATTTTAATAACAACAAAACAGTTCAACAGATTAAATAACAAATTAAAATATTTTTTTTTACAATAAATGTTCAAAATGTCCACCATCGCATTCAATATATAATTGTGCGGGTCGCAATAGACTGCTTGTTGCGTTTATAATTATGTTTGGTGTTATTTCAACAATTTTACCTTACAATTCCTCGTGATTATTAACTGGCTATTTATGTATACATGTTTTTTAGTATGATCGCATAAATAGTAATCCAAAGGTGTCATATCGAGTGACTGATCAACTTATAGGACCATCTTCTCGAAAATTTTTTATTCAAAGTGTAGCACACATCCCACATTATGTAGTAGAATTTTAATATTAATTTTAATAATAGAAAACGCATCGTCGTCGAATATTTAATGAAATATTCTTTAACAATTCTGATAAATTATTATCTACAAAATTTTTATAAATAGTATCATCAAGTCTTATAGG
>NW_022639518.1:1748703-1753486 GCF_010583005.1 Odontomachus brunneus | reverse complement strand
ACCATCTTCTCGAAAATTTTTTATTCAAAGTGTAGCACACATCCCGCATTATGTAGTAGAATTTTATTAGAAAACGCGTCGTCGTCGAATATTTAATGAAATATTCTTTAACAATTCTGATAAATTATTATCTACAAAATTTTTATAAATAGTATCATCAAGTCTTATAGGCATTTTAAACAATCCAATCTATAATTTAATATGTTAAAGATATTATATCGTTTTTTTTTACATATGCTACAATACAAGCAATAAACAGAAAACTTACTGTTAAATTATTCTGTATATCGTCCTAAATTGAAATTAAAATGGCGTTGATAATTTTGGATACGATATTCGTGTGGATTTTCATTTCTATAAGTGTGAGAACTATGTGTATTAAAATAACCTTCCTGCGTATAGCAAAATTCGTTTGTAAATAAAATTGTTTTAATGAAACCCGGTACTTGTGCCAATAATCATGTGCAAAAATTAATTCTGCGTGCATAATCTTACGGTAATAAATTTAGAACTTTGGTGAAGTGATAAATATGTATACATTCTGTTTTATTTTAAAATGAGTTGTACTGAGTTCTTAGAGATATTTAATTTTTAACTCATTTTATGTACATAGTATATTAGTAGATGTATCTTCTTCGCACATTTCTAAAACTGCTTCTTCATTTTCATTTGTACGGGCGTATCGTTCACGTCCGGCGCCAATATTTTTGCGTTGGGGTATTACAGATCCTGTTTCTCGTGTCCGATTTATCAACCGCAAAATTACATTTTGAGTCGGAACTCTACGCTCTGGAAACCGTAGTGAATACTCTTGTGCGGCAAGAGTCGCATTTTGACCACATTCACCATAAATTATAAGCATATCATAATACTCAACAGGAGTATAATCTATTTTAAACTTTTAGAAAAATATTATAATTTATTGGTTAAAGAGGAGAATATCAATTATTTATTGTTAACAAGAGAAAGCAAGGAAAAACAGATGAAATAAGTGAACGAGAGGTATCGTATAAATCGCTCATATATATAAATATTTTTCATTTTTTAAATTTTTAATTTCAGTTAAGAGAATCCTATATTTCTTTCTTATTAATTAATTATTTTAATAAAAAGATAATATTTCTTGTTAATTTAGGAATTAATATTCCCCTAAAAGATTAAAATGGATTATACTCCTGTAGAGTATTATAATATGCTTATTATTAGTGCCGGATGTGAACGGTACGCTCGTATAAATGAAAGTGAAGAAGTAGTTTACAAGTGTACGCAAAATCAGCCGAAGATTAAATATCTCGAAGAGTTCAGTACAACTCATTTAAAAAGAATACAGGATGCATGCTTATCATTTCATCAAAGTACAAAATTTATTACCGCAAAATTATGCATGCAGAATTAATTTTTGCACATGGTTATTGGCATAAGAACCGGATTTTATCGAAACAATTTTATTTACGGACGAATCCTGCTTTACGCGCGAGGGTTCTTTTAATACGCACAATTCTCACATTTGGAGCAATGAAAATCCACACGAATATCGAATTCAAAACTATCAACACCGTTTTAGTATAAATTTGTGGATTCGTATACAAAATAATTTAATCGTAAGTTTTCTGTTTATTATTTGTATTATAGCTTATGTAACAAAAAAATTAATATTTTGGATGTAAAGTTTGTTTTAGAACAATGTATATCTATGTAATATCTATAACATATTAAATTACAGATTGGACCGTTTGAAATGCCCATAAAACTTGATGGTAATATTTATCAAAATTTTATAAATAATAATTTGCCAGAATTGTTGGAAAATATTCCACTAAATATTCGGCAACGGCTTGTTTTTCAACAAGATGGTGCACCACCACATAATGCGAGATGTGTACGCCAATCTTCGAGTGAAAAATTTCCGGATAGATGGCTAGGACGCGGTGGTCCTATAAGTTGGTTAGCACGCTCACCCGATCTGACGCCTCTGGATTATTTTTTATGGGGTCATATTAAAGAATATGTGTACAAGGAACCAATTAATACTCGCGAGGAATTACGAGACAAAATTGTTGAAGCAATCGCCACAACGACACCAAATATGATTAGAAACGCAACAAGCAGTCTACTGTGATGACACGCACAATTGTGTATTGAATGCGATGGGGGACATTTTGAACATTTATTATAAAAAATATTTTAATTTGTTATTTAATCTGTTAAACTGTTTTGTTGTTTGTAACGGCCTTGCGTTACGTGCGGGATAGTCTTAGTCGGTGCGGTCCGAGGTTTCGTTCATTAAATGAAAAGCAGTGGTGTAGATTATAATAACGTGGAACTATATTCTAATCTCAAGGCTATTTACAATTATTTACATGCGAAGTTACGCCGTTGGCGCGTGGTCGCGTTTTTGCTCTCGTCGGGAGCCGATGTTGTCGTCGCGCGATCAACTGCGAGCGTCGAGGCGCGCGAGCGTCCGGCGGAACGCGGTCGGGACTGTTTCCCGATATTTTATTGTCCGTCGTTGGAGTTCGTTGACTCGTCGGCTTTAAGCTGATTGTTTACACTGGCTTTTAACCTGGCTGGTTTAAAGGCGCTCGTCGTCACCAGGATCTTACGCCCTGTACGCGTTCGCGATCTTAAGTGTTAGCGGCGTGGCGTGAGGGACAGGAGGTCGACGTCGCGTATCCACTTCGGTCGGCGGAGCGGTATCGGAGAAAGAATGTCGACGTCGCGTATCCACTTCGGTCGACGGAGCGGTCTAGGATCGCTCTGGGAGGTTTCGAGCTTTTGATCGGTCGTATGCCTCAGAGGAGCTTTCCGATCAATCTCTTTCGATAGCGTTTTCGTGTCGGCTTTTATACTAATTTGTAACAAACAGCGAGACTGTTTGTTGACCTTGCGGTTGTTCCGCGCACGGTTGTTCGGTGTTGTTAATATTGTAAATAATATTCCTAATTGTCGTGACCATTTCCTGGATCGTCACATGTTATTAAAATTCATTAAACATGTTAAAAGTGTTAATTTTTTAAAGTGTGTTAAATTAAAATTTATTAAAAACGTTTGAATTATAATTATTGTTTAAATTGATTTTTATTAAAATCATTGCAATTTGTATTTCATTACGAACATTCAAAAATGTTCTAAAATACAATAACAATGTTCTAAAATATAAACAGCTATTAATTCTATTACAATTTATTTGTCTCGCACAGCGTAGCGTGGACACCTTCATGGTAATGTTAATCGATGATTTTGACAGCTCAAGTTGAAAAATGCAAATTTTTACTTGAATTATTTTTGATATGCCTTTAGTTTTTACATCTTTTATTTGTGAAAAAATGTATTAATATGCAATACATAGAGAAGCGAAAACATATTGCAAATTTATATGACAATAATATCATAAAAAGAGCGCCCCATTAATAGGAGCACTTTTTGCATTTGTCATTTTTCCGTACCTGAGCGCGCGAAATCTCAACCCTGCCATTCGTTAAATGTAATCGCTTCCCGTTTAAACGCTATTATAGCCTCGACATTTTTGTATTAGAATTTTCTTCTTAAAATATTGTAAGGAATCTACCATTAAGAGCAATTCCAGTGGTTTTAGGACACCCTGTATAATACATATAATAGTAAAAATTGGTCTCGCTTTAATTGTTGGAAAACGACGTAATAACATCGTGCTATAGGCGCCACACTATCCAAGTAGATACTGTAGATAGATATGTTACTATAGGTAGGGGAATATAATAAATTGTAGAAAAATTACACATAGACAATTGCATGTATTTAATATATAATGTTTACAATATACGATCAGTGTGTGTTATCATATTATATTAATCATATAATTAATCGAACAGTGTAATTATTTATTCTTGGTGCAATCTATCACTTTGCATCACACATTTTTTTCATGAGCATCACCCTTTGTAACAAATATGTGTTATAATTAAAACACATTTATTTTCTGTGTGTATACAAGTTTTGTATCGATTTTTCTTTAATATTATATTAATTATATCAGGCTCTTGAATAAGTTCTCGCTGTTTTCCAACAGATGGCATTACCAGAACTATGTGCGTGTAGTTTAAAATGGTAACGCATCTATAAGGAAATACTATAAGCAAGCTTGAAATTCAATGTGTCATTTCGCCGAAGTGTAAACAACTTTTTTTTCATAGTGTTAAACATGTCGAATTTCGTGCCAAAAAAGAGTATTTGCGAGGAATTTTACTGCACTACTTTATTCAAAAAAAATCTGCAGCTGAAGCACACAGAATTCTTGTTGAGACTTACGACGACCATACTCTGTCGGAAACAACATGCAGAGATTGGTTTAGACGCTTCAAAAATAATGATTTTGATGTTGAAGATAAAGAACGCTCTGGTGCAACGAGAAAGTTTGAAGACGAAGAATTGGAGGCATTACTTCATGAAGACTCATGTTCAGACGCTAACTGAACTTGCAGAATCATTAGGAGTTGATCACACAACAGTTTCGAAACGTTTGAAAGTATTAGGAATGATTCAAAAGCAAGGACATTGAGTGCCGTACGAGTTGAGGCCGAGAGACGTCGAACGGCGTATTTTCACGTATGAACAGCTGCTTCAGCGGCAGAAAAGAAAAGGTTATTTGCATCGTATCGTGACTGGCAATGAAAAGTGGATACATTTACGATAACCTTAAGCGTAGAAGATCGTGGGGTCAGCTCGGCCATGCATCAACATCGTCGGCAAAGCCGAATATCCATGGTTCGAAACTTCTGCTCTGCATTTGGTGGGATCCGCTAGT
>NW_022639518.1:1745845-1748693 GCF_010583005.1 Odontomachus brunneus | reverse complement strand
CCCGACCATGCATCAATATCGTCAGCCGAATATCCATGGTTCGAAGCTTCTGCTCTGCATTTGGTGAGATCCGCTGGTTGTAGTTTATTATGAGCTGCTCAAACCGAACGAAACCATCACGGGAGATCGCTATCGACTACAATTGATGCGTTTGAGCCGAGCATTGAAGGAAAATCGGCCGCTATACGAGCAGAGACACGACAAGTAATTTTACAACATGACAACGCTCGGCCACATGTTGCACAACCGGTGAAAACCTACTTGGAAACACTTAAATGGGAAGTCCTACCCCACCGGCCGTATTCACCAGACATTGGCCCTTCCAATTATTATTTGTTCCGATTGATGGCATATGGCCTGGCTGAGCAGCACTTCCATTCTTATGAAGATGCCAAGAAATGGGTCGACTCTTGGATAGCCTCAAAAGACATCGTTTTTCCGACGTAGAATTCAAATACTGCCAGAAAGATGGGAAAAAGTAGTGGCTAGCGATAGACAATACTTTCAGTGACATGTTTTTTACGACTTTTTTAAGTAAAGCATTAATTTTCACGAAAAATCAACGAGAACTTATTCAAGGTCCTAATATGATTAATATAATATAATAACACACACATTATATATTGTAAACATTATATATTAAATATATGCAATTTTCTATGTGTAATTTTTCTACAATTCATTATATTCCCTTACTTATAGTAACATATCTATCTACAATATCTATTTACTTGGGCAGTATGGCGCCTATAGCACGTTGTTATCACGTCGTTTTCTAACGATTAAATCTTTATAATATTAGTACTAATGCTCTACAATTTTTGTCCTTACAAAAACTTAAAAATTTTACGAAGGTAAAGAAAAGAGGAGGGAAGAGTAAAAATTTTGACATTAAAAAAAATGAAATACGCCGTTCCAAAGCATATTAAATACTGTAAAACTTTTGTAGGAAATATTTTTCCATATACCTCATATCTTAGGAATTATTTCGTAAAAATTAGAAAGTTCATTTTTTTCAAGAGGCTGTTTTAACCCCTAAACCTCATAAACCTAAACGACCCCTAAACGACATAAGTCAATATAAAAAATATGGGTCTCTTCTTAATACTCTACAACATATCCAAAGCGTATCAAAATCGGTGAGGGATAGTTCTGTCAAGTCCTTTGTAAGACTATTTTTTATCTTATGCAGTTGCAACAAAGAAATTTCGCCCCAATATGGACATAGGTACAGCTGAAGACGCTATAGAAGACTGGCTGAAATCTAGAAAATTTGCAAAAATAATATCAATATTGAGTAGTTTATATTTGCGTTTAAATGTATTTAATATCATATTTTCAATAAAAATTTTATACTACGACTCATACAGTACAAAACGTTGAAAAAACGTTGAGACGTTGCAACATTGAAAATAGAAGTGTGGATGTTTTTCCTACATGGAATTTATGTTAATTTTTCAATATTGATTACAAGATATGTATATTAGATTTGTTTTCCGGGTTTGAGTCATATGGATTCTTCTTTGATGGATTCCAACGTTTTGCGAACATTTCAGTCCGCTTCATCAAGAAGCAATTCGGCATCGGGTCATTCCTCTCTGATGAAGCGGACTAAAATGTTCGCGAAACGTCGCAGTCAAACTAAGAAGAATCCACGCGGCTCAAACCCTGAAACCAAATCTAATATATTCAGAAAATACTCAAGTCGCGCGCAAAGGAAGCATATCACACGTCCCCTCTTCCTTCAGCACATAAAGTGCAACCACTCTACCCACTCACACAAAAAACATTTAAATTATCCATGCACTCATAACCGCACACAATACATTACCTATACATCACCCCCACACATTGAAAACTTGCCACCCGCTAACCCCGGTCAGGCACTCATTCACTCACTCATTCATCCATATTTATTCCTCTGTGATACAAAAGAGAGGAGAAAAACGGACAAGCAAAGCCCGTGAGGAGTCCACGATGTTCTACGGCCCTGAGCGCTCACTCGGGACGCTAAGGGATTGGTAGACTCAATTAATTAATATCTCATTAACTAATCGTCGGATCCAAAAATGGAAAAGGAACTTTTAGTTCCAAATTTCACCCCTACATATCTCTAACAGGTGTTCCAGTTGTGGGACACACTGTATAACGATTGTGTGTTGGTGGAAAATTATATCGGGCATCGACCTATAATATGGACTGTGTTATCCCTTACTTTATAAGAAACAGGGTTTAAAGAGTGAATGAAATAATAAATGGCCACGGACCAGAGAGAATCTAGACAGAGTAGAGCGGATCGTGCTCTTTTTTCTGATTGGTACCGCCATTAATTTGGCAACTTCCGCAAATGTGATATATATAGGCCTGTTCTTTGTAGCTGCACTGCTGAACTAGTGCAATAAGTTAAAGTAAGAAAACGTAAAATTTATTTCACTTCAACATATTGCACCAGTTCAGCAGTGCAGCTGCAAAGAACAAACCTTATATGATCTCAATTGTGTTCGTAGTGCTTGTACTCTGCACGTTTAGCATTTTTAATTAGACTGCAAGTGTTAATAAATTATAGTTATAAAAATATATTTTTATATATTATATATATATATATATATATATATATACAGGGTGTTCGGAAAGTACCGAGACACCCGAATATCAGGAAAAATATAAGTTTTACAAAAAAATGTTTCAGACAGAAGTTGTGGCGTTTAAAAAGATGTATTTACTGATCACATCAGTTTGACCTTGGGTTGCGTAGCGAAGGTCAGGTCAAGGTCACATTAATTTTTTTAAATGGAACACCCCATTTTTCATTGCATATTCTTATAGCACATCTCGAGAGCTTTCCAAA
>NW_022639518.1:1739705-1740938 GCF_010583005.1 Odontomachus brunneus | reverse complement strand
CGTGGAGTTGCCCGGCGCCTCCGCGCTGGGAATGAATCCCCCTTTCGGAGGATGATAGTCACTCAGAGGATGGAGACACTAGTCCGTCTCCTTTCATGAGTGTCGGAACCGGTCCGAATGAGATTCAGCTCTGGTTGGCGAGGACACAACAGAGGCTGAATCCGATATGATAGCCAGACGAGCTGAATTCGCCTTTATCAGTCGCGCACGCGGCACCTGCGATGTCTTGTAGGGATCGCCTACACACAAGTGCGACGCTGAACCGCGGACGCGGCCGTGGCGAAGTCTGACGGTGACGTGCAGGTAACTGTAAACGTGCGTCAATAATATCGTGTGCGTGACGAATGCTAAGTCTCGTCGAGGCAAGGAGTGAAGAGTCCTCGCATGTAGTGTCGTGGATGCACCGACGTAGAAGTCTTGAATAGACTTAGGCCAGCGATCAGGTGTTGCACGAGCGCTGTGTCTCTTGCAGGGAGGTAATAGCGAGTATACCTCGTGGGAGGGCTGCGGCCCTGGCAGCGAAGCAATAGCGAGCTTGGCTCGCGTGAGCTGCGTCCCTGACAGCGACTAAGTCCGGTGCGGACGTGAAGGCGAGCTTGGCTCGCGTGTATAGGCTGCGCCTCTGGCAGCGTTTGAGTCCTAGGCGGACGTAAATGCGAGCGTGGCTCGCGTGTATATGCTGCGTTTCTGGCAGCGAAGCAATAGCGAGCGTGGCTCGCGAGCTGCGGCCCTGGCCGCAGAGTTCTTGGTTACAACGACGACTCGCGCGGAGTCGTGAGCTCCATCGTACTAAGTTCTGTTGGCGCTAATACCCGGTATTCAATACGGGAAATGTCGCGAAGCGAGACGTCCACCGCGGTGGAGGCGTCCAGGTAATCCGACGTGATCGCGCGAAGCCTTCTCTCAATTCTCGATCGTATTGAGAAGGTGGAGATCTGTGGAGTTACCATACACTTCGTACCACAGATGCCAATGTGTCCTCGGCCACTCTAGAGGCGTTAGCCCAACGTGCAAACGTACTCTAAAGAGCTGCGGAGAGTTGTGTAGAATTGCCGAAATCTAAACACAAATGCCAACGTGTCTACGACACTCTTAAGGCAGTGAAGATCGATGCAGATATGTAGATATACCTCAGGTGAGGCAAGTGCCCAACGTGCTTGCGCACTCAAAAAGGCGATTTGAAGCTAACTAGAGTGTAAAAGAATACCTGATGTGCAGTCAAAGCTGGCAACA
>NW_022639518.1:1737487-1738616 GCF_010583005.1 Odontomachus brunneus | reverse complement strand
TTACAAGGAGACTATGTTGAAAAATAAAAAACAATTTTCAGAAAAAATGACTTGTATCTTTGTTAGGTCGGAAACTTTTCAGACCACCCTCGTATGTGTGTATACGTGCGTGCGTATGCAACTGAACGTAACACATTGTTACGAGTGACATAACAGTTTAGGGTAGTTTAGGTTAAGTTATATAATTCATGACAATGTATTGCATACGCACGCATGCGCGCGCATACACATACACAACACTACTCGCCAGCAAGCACGCTCGCCCGCTCGACAGGGCGGACTCGCGGTGGGTGCGTATATATAGGGTGTAAAAAAATTAGACCGACAAACTTTGAGGGGAAATAGAGGACATAAGAACAAACATATTTTGTTAATAATATTTTTCTCTACGACGCTTTGTTATAATACTACAGGGCACAAAATAGGAATTTTATGATTTTAATAAAAAACAAATATATAAGTGGAAAAATTAAATTTATTTCAATTACACATATATATTTTAATCTTCAAAAAACAATGAATAAAAGAACGGAACAAAAATGCGCAACTGATTAGCTCAATTTATAATAAATGTTCAAAAATTCCTTCAGTTGCTTCAACACAAAGATGACATCGTCGAAATTCGGGTTAACGGGTTGCAGCATATCAGATTCAGAATATTCCTGCAGTCTTCGAGTGTGTGAGACAATCAATGTTTCGACGATGTCATCTTTGTGTTGAAGCAAATGAAGGAATTTTTGAACATTTATTATAAATTGAGCTAATCAATGGCGCATTTTTGTTTCGTTCTTTTGTTCATTGTCTTTTGAAGATTAAAATATATATATGTAATTGATAAATTTAATTTTTCCATTTATATGTTTGTTTTTTATTAAAATCATAAAATTCCTGTTTCGTACCCTGTAGTATTAAAACGAAGTGTTGTAGAGAAAAATATTATTAACAAAATATGTTTGCTTTTATGTCCTCTATTTCCTCTCAAAGTTTGTCGGTCTAATTTTTTTACACCCTGTATATATAAGAATATACGCACTCACTGCGAACCTGCCCTATTGGACGGGCGAGCACGCTTGCTGGCGATCAGTGTGTGTGTGTGTGTGTGTGTGTGTGTGTGTGTGTGTGTGTGTGT
>NW_022639518.1:1736757-1737477 GCF_010583005.1 Odontomachus brunneus | reverse complement strand
CCCTCCCCCCTTCCCTCCTCATTTTTTCCACTCACTTCATCCATTCTTCTCCCTCTCCCTCCTCTCCCAAAACCCACTCTATTGCCTCAAGAAAGGCAACAGATTGCACACAATTTTTAGCTCTGTTGGGAAACGAAACTATGCTATGCCACGCTCGCTCTCTATTCAATTTCATATTACATATATTTATACAATGTACATAAATATCTGCACACTTTATAAATTTGACTAAATAAAAGTTAAAATAAAAACATTTTCTTTTATTGTATTACTAACACTTTGATTTTGCCAATATCAATTCGTAGCACTATAACATTATATTCGCAAAATATTATTGAAATATTATTGTGAGTGAATAATTCCAGCAATGTACAAGAGTAAATGGTTTACTTTTTAGCTATATTTTATAATACAGTAATTTAAATAGGTGTATATGTGTAGAGTAACCGAGATCTGAAGTTTTAAGGATATTAACCCTTACTGTGTAACGTCTTTTCTGGCACCTTAAATGTATAACGTCGGGTATCTCGTGTCCGATGCTTAAAAAAGTACATTAAAGTGTTCTAAAAAATCTGAAAAAATTCATGTTACCTTATTAATTATCCTATTTTAAGGATCAATCGATATATTCCCGATTTTTTCATTTGTTTAAACAATATATTTATATAAACAAATAAAAACGTGAAAAATATTTTTTTTTCAAAAAATCGTAACTTTGTC
>NW_022639518.1:1735701-1736747 GCF_010583005.1 Odontomachus brunneus | reverse complement strand
ATCGATTATCTTCAAAAAGGAAAAACCATTACAGGAGCATACTACGCATCATTACTTGACAAGCTGAAGGCAGAACTTGCGGGAAAACGGCCACATTTGCAGAAAAAGAAAATCCTGTTTCACCAAGACAACGCACCGTCTCACACCTCAGCGGTTGCCATGGCGAAAATCCACGAATTACGGTTTGAACTGCTTGACCATCCACCTTACTCACCAGATCTAGCCCCAAGCGACTTCTTTTTGTTCCCTCATCTAAAAATTGCGCTCGGAGGACAGAGATTTTCGTCAAATGAAGAGGCAATCACCTTCGTGAACAATTATTTTGCAGAGAAAAACGCCGAGTACTATTTCGACGGGTTACAGAGATGGGAGCATCGCTGAGAGAAGTGTGTAGATTTACAAGGAGACTATGTTGAAAAATAAAAAACAATTTTCAGAAAAAATGACTTGTATCTTTGTTAGGTCGGAAACTTTTCAGACCACCCTCGTATGTGTGTATACGTGCGTGCGTATGCAACTGAACGTAACACATTGTTACGAGTGACATAACAGTTTAGGGTAGTTTAGGTTAAGTTATATAATTCATGACAATGTATTGCATACGCACGCATGCGCGCGCATACACATACACAACACTACTCGCCAGCAAGCACGCTCGCCCGCTCGACAGGGCGGACTCGCGGTGGGTGCGTATATATAGGGTGTAAAAAAATTAGACCGACAAACTTTGAGGGGAAATAGAGGACATAAGAACAAACATATTTTGTTAATAATATTTTTCTCTACGACGCTTTGTTATAATACTACAGGGCACAAAATAGGAATTTTATGATTTTAATAAAAAACAAATATATAAGTGGAAAAATTAAATTTATTTCAATTACACATATATATTTTAATCTTCAAAAAACAATGAATAAAAGAACGGAACAAAAATGCGCAACTGATTAGCTCAATTTATAATAAATGTTCAAAAATTCCTTCAGTTGCTTCAACACAAAGATGACATCGTCGAAATTCGGGTTAACGGGTTGCAGCATATCAGA
>NW_022639518.1:1735236-1735691 GCF_010583005.1 Odontomachus brunneus | reverse complement strand
AGTGGTATACAATTTTTTTCAGTATAGTTTGGTCCCGCCCCTCCTACCCCCCTTCGAGCTACAGGGGACAATCACTTTTGCCAGGGCACGAGTGACCCGATGTTACACGGTAAGGGTTAAATTTCTCGCGCGTCACCAAAAGTTGCCCAATTAATAGCGGTGTTACGTCCTAGTGAAGAACGCAACGTGACGAAAAGCCTCGGCCGTACATGCAAGTCGAGCAACGAGTCAGCGACCAGAAGGGTCGTTTTACGCGTGTGTCGACGTACGGCGAGTGGAGCTGAAAAAGGAGTCATTCGATATCAAACCAAGTGCTCACAGTGCAATGCAATTATACATTTGAATACTCAGCTATCGCAGCATTTTATTCTTCACTGTACTGGAAAATATTATAAACAAATTTCCTTCGTATCTCTTGCTACACGCACACACACGCGAATAGGCGAGCAGTGGTG
>NW_022639518.1:1725717-1735226 GCF_010583005.1 Odontomachus brunneus | reverse complement strand
AAGCAAATGAAGGAATTTTTGAACATTTATTATAAATTGAGCTAATCAATGGCGCATTTTTGTTTCGTTCTTTTGTTCATTGTCTTTTGAAGATTAAAATATATATATGTAATTGATAAATTTAATTTTTCCATTTATATGTTTGTTTTTTATTAAAATCATAAAATTCCTGTTTCGTACCCTGTAGTATTAAAACGAAGTGTTGTAGAGAAAAATATTATTAACAAAATATGTTTGCTTTTATGTCCTCTATTTCCTCTCAAAGTTTGTCGGTCTAATTTTTTTACACCCTGTATATATAAGAATATACGCACTCACTGCGAACCTGCCCTATTGGACGGGCGAGCACGCTTGCTGGCGATCAGTGTGTGTGTGTGTGTGTGTGTGTGTGTGTGTGTGTGTGTGTGTGTGTGTGTGTGTGTGTGTGTGTGTGTGTGTGTGTGTGTGTGTGTGTGTGTGTGTGTGTGTGTACACCCCCTCCCCAAAAAACTAACTCTGACCAATGTTTATTTATTAACAATGTATGTACGCGCATGCAGACGACCAGTGTGTGTGCATGTATATTTATGTGTGTGTGTGCGCGCGCGCGCGTGTGTGCAGCAGGTATCTTCCTAGCTTAGAAATTCGATGTTTTTGTATATACTGTGTCCAAAAATTACATTCATTTTATGCAACTTTTTTTATAACTTTTTAATAAACAACGAGCGATAGCTTCTGAAGATTATTTAGGAGAATGTACTTGATAATATATATCAAGATCAAAGTCATCGGAGGTGGATCCCCTAAAATAAATAATTACCATAATTTGTTTAAACAATTATTAATTAAATATAAGAAAAATTTTTGTTTATTTTTATTTTTTTTCTATATTTGAAGATGTTTTGATGCCATATCCTGTTTTGCACAGTTAAGAAGAGCCCATAGATTGTTTAGGCTCAGAGGAGGACCCGGTGGAAGAAAGAGGGAGGGATGGAATCCATCTTGGGGGACGAATCCATTCCTCAGGAATGGTACCCCAGGGTCCCACTATGCCCCATCAGGAGGCACCCGGCAGAGGTTTTAGTGAGTAAGTTCTCTTCTCCCGGGAAGAGAGAGAGTCCCATATAACCCGTGACCCTTCCCTTGGAATCGCGGGTATGCGTAACGCATTCCCCTGTCTTATCAAGAAAAAGTTCAGATATTAATGGGTTAAAATATTTATCAAAGTTCGAAAATAAATCTACAAAGGATGCGGCATCAATCCGAAAGCTAGATACATTTCCCTACACCGCGGAAGCCTTCAATATTAGACATAACCGTATTTCTAAATGTTTGAAAAAAATATATAGAGTGGCTTGCATTGATTAACACTTAACATTTCAGACTAAGTATTGGGAATAGAGGTTTTCGGATTAGAAATAAAAATTCAACAAATGAACGTTGGCTCCCCTTATAGAAATATCATACTAAGAATCATTGATAATTACTTATTATCCAGTATTTTTAATACTGAAAATAAGTAATTATCAATGATTCTTAGTATGATATTTCTATAAGGGTCATTTATCTTAAATTGAATGTATTCTAATTAATTTTATCCTAAAATTGATTTTATCCTAATTGATCAAGTTTCAAACCTTAATTTGCATTCAATTTTCTTAAAATTAATGAAATCATAGAACAAATTAAGCGTTTATCACTATTTACCTTCTTCTTTGTGACGTATTGATACAAAGCCTTGTATTGTAGACATAAACATAAAAAAGTTTTCATATTGGCGTATATCATCTGATGCAGGTATAGAGAAATCACATATACCATCTGCTGTTAAATAATTATTTCCTCTCTTTGGTACAAATGCTCTTCCTAAAAACAAGATGAAATGAAAATATTTTAGATCATATATATATATATATATATATATATATATATATATATATATATATATATATATATACATATATATATATATATGTGTGTGTGTGTGTGTGTGTGTGTGTGTGTGTGTGTGTGTGTAATCGTATTTAATCATTTACATATATAGACCTCTTTAATCAATAACTTAAAAATTTGTATGATTGTTTGCAAAATAATAAAAAACTTTATTGTCAGGAATGATATAATGTATAAGTTTATGATGGACATTAACGACAGACTTTAGGTTCAAGTTTCAGTACACAGAATGTCTTTTGCTAAGTATTATAGCCAAATATAGTTAGTCTTTTGCTAAATATTATACCATATACCTGTAGATTAGTCAATATAATAGTAATGTTATCCTGAACAGAAAGTCTTGTACCATTTCTAAATAACTATGAACATTTTTAAATTAATAATTAAGAAAGTTTCTTATATATAGTTATCTTCTTTAATTATCCTGTAAACACCAACTAACAGTAACATAATATCAATATTATAACTTCCCATTCAACAATGTAATTGTTACATAACACAGACGTTATATCGTATTTACATTGTTGAGTGGGAAATTATAACATTAATGTTATATTATTGTTAATTGATATTTATTGGGTAATAAGTTCAAGTTTTACGAGGTTGCGTGGTTACGAAATAGTACAAAACTTTCTTATTTAAAATGACCTAATCTACAAGTATATTACGGAACCCATGCTTGAAATCAAATATTTTGTATATACAAATTACAAAATAGTACAGTTTTTGATAAAAAATATTATTTCATTTAGTATACAGTTTCTTTTTTTATAGAAGTTTTTAAATTTTATATTAATTTAATTCTATATATTTTAGGAAACGTGTATGTACACGTGTGTGCCGTGCGTGCGTATTTGTATATGTGTATATGTAATAATATAAATATTTAATACATAAATACTCTGAATAATTTTTATTTAGACTTTAAAGTATATAACCACACACACACACACACGCACGCACGCACGCACGCACGCACGCACGCACGCACGCACGCACACATATGTATATATATATATATATATATATATATATATATATATATATATATATATATATATTAGATTATGTTCTATATTATAATTCCATAGACACCATAGACGATCCATGGGGGTTATATATTATAATTTGTGGTTATAAATATTTTAGAGTTTTAATAAACATTATTCGGAGTATTTAATAGGTATATCAACTATTTCTTTATTATCATACACATACACACATACACATATATCAACGCAACTAAACCACTATTTATACTATTAGTATAAATGTAACTCATACTAACTGCATCGGTAAAAATCGTCACCCAGATAGCGGGCCAGTTATGTATCCAACATTGTTGCGACGTTAGCACCAATGTTGGTGTCAGTGTCAATGACGTATATACATAGACCAAGCTTTCTGTCCGCAAAGTTAAGCCGGAAGTTGGCAGTTTAAAACAGAGTGAGAAAGTTGATTTGCCCCCATAGACATAGTAAGAATAGACTAAGCGTGAAATCTGAAGATCATATAGGAAAGACTAAACAATAGGTACCGAGTAGCTTTCTCTCTCGAACAATGAAAGAGTGGGGAGTCAGTGGGAGAAAAAGTGTAAAGACAGTAGAATGTGGTTAAATAACGTTATGCTCATAATCTATAGAACAGAATTAATATATTAAAATAATATAAAATAGCATAAAATGGTTACAAAACGGAAAATTAACGCACATATATGTCATGTATCTAACTGCGCATGCACGAATAGAAAAAGAAAGCTACACGGCACCTACTTTCTATCTTCACTGCCAACAAAAAACAAGCTCAATCTATTCTTACTATGCTTATGTTTGCCCCTAATGCTTTCTCACTCTATATTATTGACTGTTAAGAAGGAGGGTCCGTTTAACACTGCAAATACTTTAAAACGTTAAAGCAACGTTATTGATCCATTCGTCGCTCTAAAGTACTTATAGCACTAAATGGAACTATTTAGAGTGCTAAACCTTATCCAAGAACTGCATCTCGTCATAACAATTTAACCTCTCAGCAAACAATTTGGCAATAAATTGACACCAAATCCACTCAAACCTTGTCGACAAATCCGGTGTCATCTGTGACAGCAATAAGCTCGTGATTTGCTGCTAAAGTTTGCATATATAACCTGACGCTAATTTGACACCAAAATCCGAGCAAGATCTGCGCGGCAGTTTGACATCAAATTGACGCCAAATTCCGAGCAAGATTTGCGCGGCGCAGTTTGACGCCAAACTGACACCAAGTACCGAGCAAAGCTTGATGACAAAAATTTATGGCAAGCAAATTGGCAGCAAAAATGTAGCAAGTTTTGCTGTTTCATACCCAGATAGCACAATGAATTCCTAAAGTATTTCCAAAGTTTTCTTCTTTCTTGAACGGTAATTCTTTAAGAATTCGTAAAAGTATATTCGTAAGAATAAATGCCACTGCATTTACTAATTTTACTTGAAAAATTTTAGATTACTTGATTTCAATGTGTAAGGTATTAAAATATTCCTTCAAGCTTGTACGACTAGTCCGTTGCTTACTATTGGAGAGGGATAGTTAAATCCTTTTCACTTTCTTATAGCTCCGAAACTCTTTATTCGGATCGTTGTTTACGATCCCCTCGTCGTTAACTCACGACAACGACTGACTCTCTGCCTCCCTCCTTTGCCGCCCTCTAACGTCACCGTCGCACATCCGCGCCGCCACGCTTCTTTCTATTCTCCTTCTATCGCTCCTTAGCTCTATAGCGCGCGGATATTCAAATACCCGTGCCGTAAGTCGTTATCCTTACAATTCGGTCATTCTGCTAAGAGTGAGTCCTCTCACTAAGAATGAGTGTGAGAAATACATACATAATGAGTGATGGAATTTAAACCTCCTATGGTTGTTGTAATTTAAATTGTGCAGTCGGTCTTAATTTGCAACCTATTGCCCTTGGCTCACGCATCCGCAATTATATACATCTTACAACTTATCACATCATTTATACTAAAAAAAATTAACGTCATCTATGAATTTATATAGTCTGTCGTAATCTATAGTTATCTGCGCGGTATTTGCTCCCAGCTTTATCTACGCTAATTACTCACGACTTACACGTCTGTGGTCGAGATTACAATAGTGCTCGAGTACTCGGATAGTCTGTTGTGATCTATGATCATCTGTGCAGTAACTGTCAGTTATTCGTAACTGACACTGATCACTCGCGACCTATCCCCGTCTATGATTGAAATTACAATAGTGCTCAAGTACTCGGATAGTCTGTTGTGATCTGTGATCATCTGTGCAGTAATTGTCAATTATTCGTAACCGGCACTGATCACTCGCGACTTATCCACTTTTGTAAGGATTGTTGTACTAAATCTATGTGATCTGTCGCGATCTGCGCTGACTTCTTGTGACTCACAGCGTTCGTGGTTTACTCAGTTCATATTTTCGCCTGTTCTGTTACAATCTGCGATCATCTATACAATATCTATTAGTATCATTCGCAATCTGCACTAATCACTTGTAACTCGCGCAATGTTAGTTGTTATTACTCGTTTGATAGTTAGTTAAACAGTCGGTTTCGATTAATGTGTATATTGCTTCCTATTAGTTATTAGCTTTTCGGTTTTCCTTATCATTGTTATCATTATTGTCGCTATCATCACTATCATCACTAGCCGGACTACTAAAATTAAGCCACGAATGCGTTTTGTCGATCGCTACAATATTTTTATATCGTCTGTTTCCTTTTTGAGTTATAGGAGTATCTTCGACTACAATTTTATCATTAGGTAAGATTTTCGTGACGCGATATAGGCCGTGAAATTTCGCCGTCAATTTCTTGGGTTTGCCTAATGTCGTCTTATTTACCTGCGTTCTTTCGATCCTTACTAAATCTTCAACTTCATAATTCGTCGGTAACTTTCTGCGCTTGTCAAAATTCTTTTTCGCTGATTTTCGTTGTTTTCGTACTTTTTCGCTCGTTTCGGTCCTTATATTTATTAGTTTGTCGCTGCTAATAAAATTGCAAGCCGAATAAATTACGTCGTTCATTATATTTTCTGAAGTGCTTATTGGCTTATATCCGAATAATAATTCGGCAGAACTTTTCCCTGTTGATTTGTTGACAGTGGTGTTTATGGCTAATTGAATCTCGCCAATATTTTCATCCCATGCATTGTCCTTTTCATCATGACATCGAGCGCTAAGAGCATCCAGTATAATTCGATTAAAACGCTCTACCTGACCGTTTGCCCTGAGGGTGGCGACCGCTTTAATATATGTCTTATTTTTTACCCTTGAGTAAAAGATTTGAATTTCGAGTTTGTGAAGCACGCATTTCTGTCTGTGATAAGACAGTTGGGCGTTCCGAAGTAACCGAAATGTTCCCTAAATATTTTGATTGCCGTTGTAGTCTTTGTATCTCTGACTGCTTTAATATTCATGTAACGTGTCTTTTATTACTAGTAAGTATGCGTTTCCCCTTTTACTGCGAACGAACGGACATAAGTGGTCTGCATGTAAGGTATGAAAAGGTATATCGATCTTCGGTATTAGGTGGAGTAAACCTTCTCGGATGCTTTATAATGTGCGCATTCAAGACATGATGCTACATATTTTTTTTTATAAATCTACGCATTTTCAGAAACCAGAACGTTTCTTGGACGCGACTTAGCGTTTTCTCGAAACCAAAATGTCCCGCGTTGTCGTGGTTCATCCGTAATATCTGCCACCTAACCCCCTTCGGCACTATCCATTTAATTTTACCATTGACTAGTCTGTATACATACTCCCCTTTTAGTATGTAATTCTTATGTATGTCCGCGACATACTCTGTATCCCGATATTCCAATATTTCCTTGATTCACTTTGTTTCGTCGTGCGCACTTTGAACTGTGGCTATCCAGTCTTTTGTCTCAACGCGCAATATGTCGAGAACGAACCCCTTTTCGTCCACATTTGACTCAGTCACCGGATTACGACTTAATGTGTCTACATGTGTCATACGTAGTCTTGACCTGTATTCAATGTCATAATCATACTCTTGGAGTTGAATCCACCACTGCGTAACGCGCGGGATGAGATTCCTGTTTAGTTAACGTAGCTCATAGTGCGTTACAGTCGGAGACTATTTTAAACCTGATACTGAGCAGATAAACGCGGAAACGTTGTAGAGAGGTGACTACCGTAAAAGTCTCTAAATCAAAGGAGTGTAATTTTTGTTCGTCGATCGTGGTTTTTCGGCTGTAATACGCGACTGACCTTGTAACTATCCGTCCGCGATAGAAAGAACAAACGAACCACGAGCGTTAAAGCGATTATCCTAAACGGCACATTACGAAAACAAAATCCGCGACAAACAGATGTAAACACCGCCGACCGATCGCGAATATCACAACATTATATCAGACTAAAATTGGTATAAAAGACAGCGCGAAAACCTCAGAAAGAAGCAGTCTTCCGAGGCATTCCGCTGAGACTCGGACAGCAGCAGCTCCTCGCGAACACCATTATCTAGAACATCGCATCCTAGACCTTTCTCGTTACCGCTCCGTCGACTTATTGGATTCGTAAAGTCGACATTCCTCGATACCGCTCCGCCGACTCATTGGATTCGTAGAGTCGACATCCGCGTAAACTTGTTGGATTCGTAAAGTCTACATCCTTGATTACCGCTCCGTCGATTTATTGGATTCGTAAAGTCTACATCCTCGATACCGCTCCGTCGACTTATTGGATTCGTAAAGTCGACATCCGCGTAGACTTATTGGATTCGTAAAGTCTACATCCTCGATACCGCTCCGTCGACTTATTGGATTCGTAAAGTCGACATTCCTCGATACTGCTCCGTCGACTTATTGGATTCGTAAAATCGACATCCGCGTAGGCTTGTTGGATTCGTAAAGTCTACATTCCTTACTTACCGCTCCGTCGACTTATTGGATTCGTAAGGTCGACATCCTTGATTACCGTTCCGTCGACTTGTCGAATTCTCAGAGCCGACATCCGCGTCGACTCGCCAAATTCGTAAAGTCGACAGCCGCATAGATTATCGGACACGTAAAGTCCACATCGTTGTTACTGCTTCATCTCATACGGAGCGTCGATATCCACAAAACCGCTCCGTCGCCCCGGAGAACCAATCTCCGCGGCACACCGTTACAGCGCTCGACCGTTCCGCCAAACTCCGACGCGTCCCGGCTCGCTGTCGCGTAACGCATTCGAAGCTGTATTTACTCTTCGAGTAACGGATCTCGTCGCGCAACCGAAATTAAAGATCCAAGCGTCAACATTTCGCCGCAAGCGCGAGACAATCGACGCGTCAAAGTACCGCCCGCGCTCCCAGCGGCACGAGATCAGTCGCGGCAAACGTCATATGCTCGCACGACGAACACAAAAACTCGAACGTTAGACCAACAGCGTCGAGACAAGTTGTACATATTCAGTGTAAATAGCCATTTAACGTAGAATAGACATCATCTTAATATCTACTCCACTGTCTTCACACTTATTTACATCTGCCCGAATCCGGGCATACGTAAAAGTACCGCCCGAACGCGAAATAGCGTTACAACCTAATCATTCTTTCAGTATTCCGTTGCATAAGGATGCCCGCAACCCCTAATTTCGACGCATCCGTGTGCAACTCCGTCTCCAGATTAGCGTTATATAACGCCATTACCGAACGTTCCACTAGTTTTTCCTTTAAAGTATTGAAAGCGCGCGTCTGTTCATCTTTCCACTTCCATACAAAGTTAATTTTAAGCAGATCCATAAGCGGTCATGCTATGATGGCAAAATTTTTTACGATTCTTCTAAAGAAACTTGCGAGACCAATGAATTATCTAATTTCGTGCACGTTTTTCGGAACCGGAAATTTCGGGACAGCCATAGTTTTCTGCGACTCTGGTCGAATTCCATTCTCGCTAATTTCGAACCCGAAAAAATCAATTTCTCTGCGGAAAAAGTTATATTTGCTTAGGTTTAAAGTTAATAAACTATCATTTATTAATTTTAAAACCTCCTCTAACCATTCGAGACCTTCCGCGAATGAATGTGCTGGTATTAGTACGTCGTCCATGTAGATTATAGCGAATTTATTTTGGACTTAAGCTAAGATTTTATTCATGGCACTCTGAAATACGGAGGGCGCGTTTGCCAGCCCAAACGGCATGTGTTTGTATTGGTACTGGCCATTTGGGGTGATGAACGCGGTTTTATCCTGTGATTCCAATTCTACAGGAATCTGATTGTAACCGCGATTCGTTGCGGGTTTGAATCGCTTGTCGGATCGGGTTCGTGATAGGCGGAATAATTGAGAAACAGTGTTTTAAGAAAATAATAATGAATAGTATATTTAAAATACTAAGCTGATGATAATGACAATATATATATCGAACAATACGTGTCGACGCCTTTGGTTTTGGTTGTTTGTATCGCCTGACAGAGGTTTGTTTAGACGCCGATTTGTGTGATGTGACGCGCGGTGCGCGGGGCGCGGACGACGTCAGTGTCGCGTCTTCGCGAGTCTATGCTGTTGACGTTTCTTTCGGCGTCGTGTCTCTTAAGTGCGGTGGACACTT
>NW_022639518.1:1721937-1725707 GCF_010583005.1 Odontomachus brunneus | reverse complement strand
CACGTATCCGTGTAACGACGGCGGAGTGACTACAGTCGCCAATCGACGAACAGTAATCTGCCAGGAGCGGAGTCGGTATCTCTTAGAGCGGATAATCGGAATCGGATTCTCCTTCGAGAGCGGTGGATCGGTTCTGATTCTCTTTCGAGAGCGGATGATCGAATCTGTCGATTATGATCACGCGGCATTTTATATACCTCGAATCTTGCTTGATTCGCTATTTACCGCGGTTGTTCGGCGGTCGCGCTGTTTACAATATTAGAGGACACGCCGTCCTCTTGCGCTCCTGATTCGCGTTGTTTTTGCGTTTCTTTTATGTGACGATATGCATCGTTACATGATAATATCCGGAAGCCAGATCAAGAGTAATGAAGAGAGAGTATCCTGCCAATAAATCCAGTTGATCATATATCAACGGTAGGGGATAGTATTCCTTTCGAGTTCTGCGGTTTAATGCGCGGTAGTCCATACAGAGTCACCTGTTTTCTTCCTCACAACCAAAATTGGGCTGGCGTATGAAGAATTAGATTCGCAGACTATGTCTGCATCGATCATCTCCTGCACCATTTCTTATTTTCTATCTTTCTTTCTATTTTTCTTTTCGAACTCGAAAGTCTATACGGGCGATACACGACCGGTCGCGTGTTGGTTAACTCTATTTTCATTTCCACGGCGTTTGTAAATCCCAATTCCTTCAGATTATGCGAGAAACAAGCCTTATATTTCATTAACACCGCCTTTAGTTCCATGATCTCGTTATTAGTTAATTGATCGCCTCGATTCAACATCGAGTCGAACTCTACGTTTTCCGTTGTCAAAACCCTTACGTCCTTATTCTCGCGAACCGTTAATGCACGCGTAATTAACGGTTTCTTTAGTTCGATAGTACCCGTCGAAATATTATGCACTAATAATCTACCGTTGCCATCGGATAATTCATATTCGCCTAGCATTAAGTAGTATTCGCTACCCGGCTTACCGCGTAATGAGCCCCTTACGTACACGTTTCCCGAGTGCGCAATATCAGAAATAACCGGTAACGCGATCAACTCTCCCAGCTGTATTTTATTATCGTTCTGCAATCTCAAAAAGAATTTCGTCGGGGGTCTTCGTTTGAATACTAACGAATCTGTCATCTTTATTATGATGATCCCCAGTTTCTCTGAGGATCATCATAATAAAAGCTATGTCCGACTAACACATCGTATCTAATCATGTCGTCATATACTATGTAGACATTAACAGTTTCGACAATACTGCAGATCTCTAGAGTAACCGTAGTTAAACTTATCAGCATTACGATGCTATCACTAAGACCCTGCATAGCAGGTAAGTTGTCCTCCGACCATTTTATCTTTTTTCGGATCGCTTCGCTATACCGCAGCAGCGTATACTGGCTGCCTAAATCAACTACGATCATAACCTACAATGGGTTGATTGTTTATTTTTAGATTCATTATATACTTATGGTCATTTTGGTCGTCTAACTTTACCAACATAACTGTCTTTTCTTTCGAGTCGCTATTCTTATGTTCAGACGGTAATCTTGAGCAATCTGCCGCCACATGACCCAGTCTATTGCACATCGTACATTTCACGATTTTTTTCGTACATTTAAAACTATAATGCTCCAGTTCGTTGCAGTTATAACAAGTGACTGTCGTCGACGTCGAGAGTTTAGCTGATTTGGAATTAGTATTCGCAGTACCAACGTCGTTATTATGCACCATATTATCGTTTCTTCGTTTAACTCTTTCGGATTCTCGCGGACGTTGCTTAGTTGATTGGAAATATCTTTAAACCTGTTCGGTCTCCTCGCAATTCGCTCCCTTAGCCCCCAGGCGCACCGAACGGTCGTCCATGTAATAAACAATCCACTGCCCGCTTGCCCTTTATTTCAAGCCGGTTTAATAAATTTAATTTTTCGTAAAAATAAAGCTCTAGGGACTCTTCGAATCGAACTCTACTCGGCAACATCTCGCTCAACAATTCCGCATAATCATCGCTGCTAGGAAATGATTCTATCAATTTAGCCTTCCACTCTAACCAACTAAACAACATCGTTAGTAGGGATTGATACTATGTTTTTGCGACACCGGTAAGTCTAGCTGTCACGTAGTATATTATCTGATCACTGTCCTATTTTGCGCATTCCTCGACCTTATTTAACCAATTAGTGATCGTTTGATTTTTGTTCATCGGATCGAACTCGGGTATTACATTACCTAATACAGGGAACTTTCCTTCCGCACGAGTTCTGGCTAGTGTTTTTACCAACTCAATGAGTAAATATCGCATGTCACCTGTTTCGTCGCTTATATTATTATGTTTTATTCCGCCGAACGACGAAGGGCCGTAGCTTCCATCCTCGTCGCGTAATCGTCGATGATGTCCCTGGGCGTCGATACTTCGATTGCGACTCTGGCTGGACTGCAGCTACGATCATAATTTCTGTCGTAGTGACGTCGGGGGCGATGTCCCTCTGACGATGCCTCGTTTACGCAGCGTTCGCCTTTATTTCCCCGATGACTGTGTCGTCGTTCTCGCTCACGCGGGCGGCCTTTGTTACGCCGTCCCTTGTCTCCTTGTTCCTTTCACCGTTTCCTTTCGCCTCGATATGATCCTATGATAACGCCTTCATTTACACGGGCAGGAGAAATTATGAAAGAAAAATATTCTTTATTATAAAAGAAATTATGTAATCTGGATGAGGGTTATCTCACTTCTGAGATGTAAGGTGTTAAAATATTCCTTCGGCTTGTACGACTAGTCCGTCGCTTATTATTGGAGAGGGATAGTTAGATCCTTTTTACTATCTTATAGCTCGGAAACTCTTTATTCAGTCCACCGTTGTTAGAGTCAGTCCCCTTGTCGTCAGCTCACGACGACGACTGACTCTTTGCCTCCCTCCTTTACCGCCCTCTAACGTCGCCCTCTAACGTCGCGCATCCACACCACTACGCTTCTCTCTGCTCTCCTTCTACCGCGCCTTAGCTCTATAGCGCGCGGTTATTCAAGTACCCGCGCCGTAAGTCGTTACCCTTACAAATGTTATTGGGAGTGTGCATTAATTTTAAAGGATTTCCAAGAGATGACGTAACTAGTACTATATCGCATCAGGCCATATTGTTGCTACTTTAATGTCTAAGCACCATTATGTGGCTTTAATTTTTATTGGGAGTACAAATAAGTCTCCGCCGTTTGACAAAAGATGGCCCCATCAGTAAGTTATGGTTGAAATTGTCAGATGTAAAACGTCATATCGTAAGGTTGGACATCTGGCAACAGCAAACCTTGAAATATTAGCGATTTTGTATCAGCATCACATAATTTTTTTCGTGCGAAAATGTCGAGTTTTAAGCCGAATAAGCGTCATTTGCGGGAACTTTTGATTTACTTCTTTAATTTGAAGAAATCTGCAGCTGAGACGCATCGATTGCTTGTAGAAGCATATGGTGAGGCTATTTTAAGTGAGAGAAGTTGTCGTGAATGGTTTCAAAAGTTTAAGAACGGTGAGTTTGACGTCGAAGACAAAGAACGTAGCGGAAGGCCGAAAGTGTACGAAGACGCGGAATTGAAAGCATTATTGAAGGAAGATTCGTGCCAAACGCAAGAAGAACTTGCACTTACATTAGGAGTGACTCAACAAGCAATTTCACATCGTTTAAAATCGTTGGGAATGATTCAAAAGCAAGGAAATTGGATTCCATATGAACTGAAACCGAGAAACGTTGAACGCCGATTTTGCACATGTGAAATGCTGCTTGCCA
>NW_022639518.1:1718140-1719450 GCF_010583005.1 Odontomachus brunneus | reverse complement strand
AGGAAGATTCGTGCCAAACGCAAGAAGAACTTGCACTTACATTAGGAGTGACTCAACAAGCAATTTCACATCGTTTAAAATCGTTGGGAATGATTCAAAAGCAAGGAAATTGGATTCCATATGAACTGAAACCGAGAAACGTTGAACGCCGATTTTGCACATGTGAAATGCTGCTTGCCAGGCTTAAACAAAAGGGTTTTTTGCGTCGTATAGTCACTGATGATGAAAAATGGATCTACTACGATAACCCAAAGAAGAGGAAATTATGGGGACCACGTGGCCATGCTTCAACATCGACAGCCAAGCCGAATATTCATGGAAAAAAACTCATGTTGTGTATTTGGTGGGATCAGCTTGGTGTCGTGTATTATAAGTTGCTCAAACCGAACGAAACCATTATTGGGGCTCTCTACCGAACACAATTGATGAAATTGAGCCGAGCACTCAAGGAAAAACGCGCCCATTACTACTCCAGACACGACAAAATTATTCTCCTGCATGATAATGCTCGTCCACATGTTACGGTGCCGGTCAAAACCTACTTGGAAACACTCAATTGGGAAGTTTTACCCCACCCACCGTATTAACCAGACATTGCTCCCTCTGACTATCACTTGTTTCGATCGATGACGCATGGCCTATCTGAGCAGCGCTTTACATCATATGAAAATACCAAAAATTGGGTCGATTCGTGGATAGCCTCAAAAGATGAAGCGTTCTTCCGACGCGGTATCCGTATGCTACCAGAATTATGGGAAAAAGTAGTGGCTTGCAATGGACAATACTTTGAATAAAACATAAGGTACCGTTCTTTCACAATAAATGCCCAATTGATAAAAAACGGCGGAGACTTATTTGTACTCCCAATAGTATGTGTCATTTTGCCGAAGTGTAAACAACATTGTTTCTTTGAGCATTGAATAGGTCGAAGTTTATACCAACAAAACGCAATTTGCGGGAAGCTTTGCTTTTTTACTTCCATTTGAAGAAAAGTGTTGCTGAAAATCAACGAATGCTGTCGGAAGCTTATGGTGATTATACTCCATCGATTTCAACATGTGAGTACTGGTTTCGACGCTATAAAAAAGGTGATTTTGACACGGAAGACAAGGAACGTCCAGGCCAGCCGAAAAAGTATGAAGATGAGGAAGTGGAAGCTTTACTCGATCAAGACCCGAGTTAAATGCAAGAAGAACTTGCAGAATCATTAAATGTTGATCGATCGACGATTTTCAGGCATTTGAAGGCCATTGGAATGAAAGCAAGGAAATTGGGTGCCGTACGAATTGAAGCCGAGGGACGTCAAAAGG
>NW_022639518.1:1716068-1718130 GCF_010583005.1 Odontomachus brunneus | reverse complement strand
AAATTGTCAGATGTAAAACGTCATATCGTAAGGTTGGACATCTGGCAACACCATAACCTTGAAATATTAGCGATTTTGTATCAGCATCACATAATTTTTTTCGTGCGAAAATGTCGAGTTTTGAGCCGAATAAGCGTCATTTGCGGGAACTTTTGATTTACTTCTTTAATTTGAAGAAATCTGCAGCTGAGACGCATCGATTGCTTGTAGAAGCATATGGTGAGGCTATTTTAAGTGAGAGAAGTTGTCGTGAGTGGTTTCAAAAGTTTAAGAACGGTGAGTTTGACGTCGAAGACAAAGAACGTAGCGGAAGGCCGAAAGTGTACGAAGACGCGGAATTGAAAGCATTATTGAAGGAAGATTCGTGCCAAACGCAAGAAGAACTTGCACTTACATTAGGAGTGACTCAACAAGCAATTTCACATCGTTTAAAATCGTTGGGAATGATTCAAAAGCAAGGAAATTGGATTCCATATGAACTGAAACCGAGAAACGTTGAACGCCGATTTTGCACATGTGAAATGCTGCTTGCCAGGCTTAAACAAAAGGGTTTTTTGCGTCGTATAGTCACTGATGATGAAAAATGGATCTACTACGATAACCCAAAGAAGAGGAAATTATGGGGACCACGTGGCCATGCTTCAACATCGACAGCCAAGCCGAATATTCATGGAAAAAAACTCATGTTGTGTATTTGGTGGGATCAGCTTGGTGTCGTGTATTATAAGTTGCTCAAACCGAACGAAACCATTATTGGGGCTCTCTACCGAACACAATTGATGAAATTGAGCCGAGCACTCAAGGAAAAACGCGCCCATTACTACTCCAGACACGACAAAATTATTCTCCTGCATGATAATGCTCGTCCACATGTTACGGTGCCGGTCAAAACCTACTTGGAAACACTCAATTGGGAAGTTTTACCCCACCCACCGTATTAACCAGACATTGCTCCCTCTGACTATCACTTGTTTCGATCGATGACGCATGGCCTATCTGAGCAGCGCTTTACATCATATGAAAATACCAAAAATTGGGTCGATTCGTGGATAGCCTCAAAAGATGAAGCGTTCTTCCGACGCGGTATCCGTATGCTACCAGAATTATGGGAAAAAGTAGTGGCTTGCAATGGACAATACTTTGAATAAAACATAAGGTACCGTTCTTTCACAATAAATGCCCAATTGATAAAAAACGGCGGAGACTTATTTGTACTCCCAATAGTATGTGTCATTTTGCCGAAGTGTAAACAACATTGTTTCTTTGAGCATTGAATAGGTCGAAGTTTATACCAACAAAACGCAATTTGCGGGAAGCTTTGCTTTTTTACTTCCATTTGAAGAAAAGTGTTGCTGAAAATCAACGAATGCTGTCGGAAGCTTATGGTGATTATACTCCATCGATTTCAACATGTGAGTACTGGTTTCGACGCTATAAAAAAGGTGATTTTGACACGGAAGACAAGGAACGTCCAGGCCAGCCGAAAAAGTATGAAGATGAGGAAGTGGAAGCTTTACTCGATCAAGACCCGAGTTAAATGCAAGAAGAACTTGCAGAATCATTAAATGTTGATCGATCGACGATTTTCAGGCATTTGAAGGCCATTGGAATGAAAGCAAGGAAATTGGGTGCCGTACGAATTGAAGCCGAGGGACGTCAAAAGGCACAAAATAACCTGTGAATTGTTGCTTCAAAGACACAGAAGAAAAAGTTTTTTGCATCGTATCGTGACGGGTGATAAAAAATGGATATGCTACGATAATCCAAAACGCAAAAAATTATGGTGCAGGCCAGGCGAACCATGAACATCAACGGCAAAGCCGAATATTCATGGCGCCAAGCTCATGCTCTGTATTTAACAGGATCAGCTGGGTGTAGTGTATTATGAACTGCTCCAATTCAACGAAACCATCACTGAGGAACACTACCAACAACAATTGATGCAATTGAGCCGAGCATTGAAGCAAAAACGGTCAGATTACGCGAAAAGACACGACAAAGTGATTTCCCAGCACGACAACGCTCGGCCACATGTTGCGAAACCGATCAAGGAAATATTAGG
>NW_022639518.1:1711079-1716058 GCF_010583005.1 Odontomachus brunneus | reverse complement strand
CCTCAAAAGATGAAGCGTTCTTCCGACGCGGTATCCGTATGCTACCAGAATTATGGGAAAAAGTAGTGGCTTGCAATGGACAATACTTTGAATAAAACATAAGGTACCGTTCTTTCACAATAAATGCCCAATTGATAAAAAACGGCGGAGACTTATTTGTACTCCCAATAGTATGTGTCATTTTGCCGAAGTGTAAACAACATTGTTTCTTTGAGCATTGAATAGGTCGAAGTTTATACCAACAAAACGCAATTTGCGGGAAGCTTTGCTTTTTTACTTCCATTTGAAGAAAAGTGTTGCTGAAAATCAACGAATGCTGTCGGAAGCTTATGGTGATTATACTCCATCGATTTCAACATGTGAGTACTGGTTTCGACGCTATAAAAAAGGTGATTTTGACACGGAAGACAAGGAACGTCCAGGCCAGCCGAAAAAGTATGAAGATGAGGAAGTGGAAGCTTTACTCGATCAAGACCCGAGTTAAATGCAAGAAGAACTTGCAGAATCATTAAATGTTGATCGATCGACGATTTTCAGGCATTTGAAGGCCATTGGAATGAAAGCAAGGAAATTGGGTGCCGTACGAATTGAAGCCGAGGGACGTCAAAAGGCACAAAATAACCTGTGAATTGTTGCTTCAAAGACACAGAAGAAAAAGTTTTTTGCATCGTATCGTGACGGGTGATAAAAAATGGATATGCTACGATAATCCAAAACGCAAAAAATTATGGTGCAGGCCAGGCGAACCATGAACATCAACGGCAAAGCCGAATATTCATGGCGCCAAGCTCATGCTCTGTATTTAACAGGATCAGCTGGGTGTAGTGTATTATGAACTGCTCCAATTCAACGAAACCATCACTGAGGAACACTACCAACAACAATTGATGCAATTGAGCCGAGCATTGAAGCAAAAACGGTCAGATTACGCGAAAAGACACGACAAAGTGATTTCCCAGCACGACAACGCTCGGCCACATGTTGCGAAACCGATCAAGGAAATATTAGGAGCGCTTAACTGGGATGTCCTACCACACCCGCCGTATTCTCCAGATATTGCTCCTTCCGATTACCACCTATTTCGATCGATGACTCATGACCTGTCTGAGCAGCGCTTCCATTCTTATGAGGTTACCAAAAAATGGGTCGAATCGTGGATAGCCTCAAAATATGTATCGTTCTTTTGACGTGGAATCCACTTATTACCAGAAAGATCGGAAAAAGTAGTGGCTAGCGATGGACAATATTTTGAATGATCAATTTGAATAACCATTTTTTAATAATGAAGCCGTATTTTTACCAAGAAATCCCTTAAAATTAATGCACACTCCCAATACATCACATTTAAAAATTCTCATTGGCGTTGGTGGGATTCGAACTTGGACCCTGAGGCACTTCTGGAGTATCAGTCTGTTGCTTTAGGTACTACTACTACTACTACTTCTTCGATCGATATAAACGTTTTACATTTTGTCTATATGTGTTGTAATTAACATAGTAATATAATTTTTTTATAATATGATTTAATAAAATGACTTAATTTTAATAAAAATTATATTTCTCGCGCGTGTACTTTTATTGTTAATTTAACTCTCTCAGCTAATGAGTTGAGGCCTACGCAATCCTGCTCTTTCTATTTCGTTATCTTTAAATTTTTATAGTAACAATTTTTTTTGTAAACTGTTATTAAATAGATAAAGTCATAAAAGACTATAAACTTTGAGTAATTATAAGAGAGTACAATTTAAAAAAAAAATTCACTTTGCTATATAAGATTTAATTAAATTAATTAAATTTATGTATAAATATATAAATCAACAGAGGTAATTTAAACAGATAAAGTGACAAAATTAAAATACCGATATAACAATTAATATTGTAATCATAGAACTAAAAATTCTAGATTGCAATATTAAAACTGAAAAATTATGAATTAAAAATACATTGTGAATTGCAGAGTATTAAGGCTCTTCAAAACTTGCATTGTTTTTCTTTTTTCTCTCTAAATAATAATAAACACTTCTTTATGACGTAAAAAATGAAAAAATGTACGCTCAACACTTCTGCATATTACGATTAAAAAATATATATTCATAAAATGATACTTACAACTTTGAATGATTCTTACGTCATTAAAAGGAAAAGGACAATGCGAATTGTCCAAAAGCCTTAATACTCCACACTTCTTCATATATTTTTAACTAACAATAATTATAATGATTACAATATTACTTACTATTTATATTAATATTTTAGTTTTGTCATTTTGTGTACAGCGATATATAGTATCGACTGCACGATCCGTATATGGAAATGTCCGCAGAATAGACAAAATTAAACAAAGAAGAAATGTGGTGGCGCCCAATTACTTTCACTTTCTAAGATCGTCATAAGCCAGTATTCATAATCGGATCTTATATTTAAAACCGTCTTAAATTTATCTTCAGATGCTATGTAGCCAATGAAAACATTTGTAGGCCATCTAAAAATGAATGTAAGATGGTTTTAAATATAAGATCCGACTATGAATATTGGCTATTGGTGATTCTTCTTTCAGTAGAGTAGGCTGCCAAAAATACAATACAAAGTCGCAATCTTCAGAGAGATTTTTATCGACCATTTTTAAGTACGGATCACACAGTTCTTACTACATATCGATAATTTAATTACCTGTTAGGTGCCCTTACGAAAAAAACCCAAATTTTGAAGGTCAACCCTCAAATCTGTAGGTTGACCACCAAATTTGAAAGTTGACCACAAAAGTTGGGTGTTAACCCTCAAAATTTTGGGATGGACCCTCAAACTTTCAGGGTAGACTCCAAATGATTCGGTGTCAACTCCCAAATTTTGGTATTGACTCTCAATGAGTAGTGTTGAACGTGAAACTTTCAGGGTAGACCCCAAATGATATGGTGTCAACCCCCAAATTTCGGTGTTGACTCTCAGTGAGTAGTATTGAACCTGAAACTTTCAGAGTAAACCTCAAACGATTCGGTGTCAACTCCCAAGCTTTAATACTCACTTCCAATTTTAGGTGTTAACATTCACTCTTTCAGATTAGACGCTCAATGTTTCGGTGCCAACCGACAAGTTTTGATGCTAACCTCGAACGGTAAATAACTAAAATAAATAAATCCCAAAGTTTTATTCGCACGAACAACAGTCATCTTTATATGTTGGCCAAATGTAAGGTCGGATAATAATTAACCTATATGAAAATTATTTGTACTAAAAAATTTATGTTAGTCAAATTTACTACATATGAGTCGTATATGCTGTGCGCAAATATTAACCCAGATAGCACAGAGAATTAAAAAAGAATTCAAAAATAATTCAGTCACAATTCTGAGTTCATTTTCAGATGCAAAAAGAATTATTCAAAGTTCAGTTCAGTAAAAAGAATTCTTTTTGCGTCTAAAAATAAATTCAGAATTAGTGACATACGACTGAATTCTTTTTGAATTTTCTGTGCTATCTTGAAAGATAATAACGTACTTTTTACATAATTGATGAAATAACGTATTAATGATTTTTTAAAAATATATTGAAATAATATATATATCCTGATTTTCATTCAGACTATAATTTTCGGTGTTACTATCCCATACAGCATAGAAGCTTGCAGCAATATTACTACAAACATTGCAACATTGCATATTGCAGTGCAATGTTGCAGAGACATTGCAGTAGCATTAATTTGAAATATTATTTTAGCAATGTTACAGCAATATTTAAAAAATATTACGAATATAATATAATATTATTTTAGTTATTTACTGATTATCTCTGTTACCCAATAAGCAAATAATATTTAAAAAAACATTTTTAAAATATTTGAAAAGACATTTTTAAAACAGTAAAAATAATAGGATACGTTCTCTTTTTTCATAAAAATAACGTTTTTTAACGTTTGGAAAGTTGTTTCGTTTTTTAATATTTAATAAACATTTATTTTAATATTTAAAAACGTTTTTCTAAGTGTTAACGTTTAACACTTAAAAATATTTTCTAAATGTTAAAATAAACGTTTATTAAATATTAAAATTCAAAACATTTTTCCAAACGTCAAAAAACGTTAAAAAACGTCTTTTTAATGAAAAAAGAGAACTTATTTCATTATTTTTAACGTTTTAAAAATGTTTCTTCAAATGATTTTTAATTGTAATGTTTTTTTTAATCTCAACAGCCAAATAAACATATTTTACATAGTTTATGCATATATTTCTGACTTATCTTTTATTATATGAAATATTTCAAGTACAAATAGTTTATTTTGTGATTGTAAATAATATTATAAATAATATTATAAGAAAACTATAATTAGTATTTCGGCTGCATAGAGAGTAATAAAAATCACTTACAAGTAACACTACCCAAATGTAAATCACCGATTTTGATAATTTTTGAATATGTTGTAGTAGACGTAAAAATAAGACATACGTATTTTTTTTTATCGGCGGAAAACCATATTTACACCCCTTTGGATTGATGGGTATCGATTTAATTGTTTTGTATGTATGGATTTAGTATTTTCGGCCCGAACCAAATAAAATAGTTGCATCATCAAGAGATATGAAAAATGAAAAATTTTCGACTCGGTTCGATCATTTTTAAGGGGTAAACCACCCCCTGTATTTGAAACAAAAATTTAAAAAAATGCCCAGATAATTGCAAATTTTATTCAAAAATTTTGAAAAAAATATATGTTACACTCGCATCCAAAACAAAAGTGAGACTGTTTGAGGATTTAAGGGTGACCACCCTTTTATCGAATTTCTTACGTAACATTTAAATTTATCCCGAAATAATGGTAAACAGTTTCATTTATCGTCAAATTAATTAATATTAACAAATTAGACTGATCAACCCTTCAATTCTATAAGGGGGTGAGGGAAAACCTACCCTTAATAAGAGTAAGAAACCAGGATCGTGGCCCTTAGCATTACCCAGGATCACGACGGGGACGTGGCCGCGTGGAT
>NW_022639518.1:1709344-1710049 GCF_010583005.1 Odontomachus brunneus | reverse complement strand
CGCGCTCATCTCATGTAAACAAAAGGCGCGAGCCAAGAAGTGGGGAGCTCGCGCTCATCTCATGTAAACAAAAGGCGCGAGCCAAGAAGTGGGGAGCTCGCGCTCATCTTATGTAAACAAAAGGCGCGAGCCAAGAAATGGGGAGCGCTCGCCTGGGCGAGCCTTAAGCTCACCAATTACGTATTTTTATACCGAATACGTATAAAAAAAAATGACGATGAATGTAAGAAACATTTTAAAATTGTTACAAGAAGCTTTTAATTATCCACAATATAATATTGATTCAGCTGTTAATGATGATGAGAGAGCTTTTGCGTCACAATTGGAGAATATAATTAAAGACTCCATTGATTCTGCCTTGATATTTGAAAGTTATACCACTTTATGTTGCGAAGATAATACTGCGCTTCCTGAAATCCATGCAATTGAAGAAGATTTCCATGATGATTATAACGCTATTATTAATGATAATAAAAAAGTTAAAAACATGATAGATTTTGAATATAAAGAAAAAGCTGTTCAATATTGGCATTCTGGTACAAAGAAAAATTTAAAATTTGAATGTGTACGAAGTAAATTTAAAAAAGTTCAAAATATTACAATGTTATATAGATGGGAAAAGCAAGTAAAAGAAGGTGGCACTAGAAACGAAAAATTATTGGAAATTAGCAAATATGTCATGAAACAGTTTCAAAATGCACATTT
>NW_022639518.1:1706561-1708700 GCF_010583005.1 Odontomachus brunneus | reverse complement strand
CAAAAAAAATAAAATAAAATGGGATCCACGCGGCCACGTCCCCGTCGTGATCCTGGGTAATGCTAAGGGCCACGATCCTGGTTTCTTACTCTTATTAAGGGTAGGTTTTCCCTCACCCCCTTATAGAATTGAAGGGTTGATCAGTCTAATTTGTTAATATTAATTAATTTGACGATAAATGAAACTGTTTACCATTATTTCGGGATAAATTTAAATGTTACGTAAGAAATTCGATAAAAGGGTGGTCACCCTTAAATCCTCAAACAGTCTCACTTTTGTTTTGGATGCGAGTGTAACATATATTTTTTTCAAAATTTTTGAATAAAATTTGCAATTATCTGGGCATTTTTTTAAATTTTTGTTTCAAATACAGGGGGTGGTTTACCCCTTAAAAATGATCGAACCGAGTCGAAAATTTTTCATTTTTCATATCTCTTGATGATGCAACTATTTTATTTGGTTCGGGCCGAAAATACTAAATCCATACATACAAAACAATTAAATCGATACCCATCAATCCAAAGGGGTGTAAATATGGTTTTCCGCCGATAAAAAAAAATACGTATGTCTTATTTTTACGTCTACTACAACATATTCAAAAATTATCAAAATCGGTGATTTACATTTGGGTAGTGTTACTTGTTAGTATCAGTTGAAGAAATAGCGCAGCAGCCTAGGTGATAGGTTAGGAGGTGTCTGAGGTTTTGAGTTCGCGACCGACCTGTACTGAGTAAATTTTCAGGTGTGAAAATAGTGAGAAATCAAATAAAAAGCTAAATTTCATTTAAAATCAACATAAACTGACTATTTGCAATCGTTTCTGCAAAATATATTTTTCCGTTTAGAGCTTACACTTATTTGAGATTTTTATTTAAGATTAACCCTCATTTCATTGTTGACGTCAATCGACGATCCGAATTTATACTAAACATTTGAAGGTTCTTTCGAGGGTATTTTTACACCAAAAATTGGATGCTTTTTCGTAAGGGATTTCAATTTGTTTTACCAATATCATAAATATAACGAAATATAAAAGAGCAAATCCTATATAAAAATAATATGTCTATACCTACGTCTTATTAAATTGATCAGTCTCTAACTAAAATAATATAGTTTTATAAATAGAACGTAATTTTGGTACACAGTGTACATAAATATAGTAAACATAAATACAGTACATGTAATATGCGTGGGGGAGGGAGCGATCCCTTTCCCAAAAAAACTAACTTTAACCTTATTCATCTATTGAAATATGATAAACCGTATATATATACGCGCAATCTATCCTTTACATTTTTATACATAATTTGTCATTTTTATACATTTTAATAAAAAATAATATAAGAATACAAATACAAGTACTGTTTGCGATATTTCAATGTACACTATATGCAATGAACATTGCAAGCAGTACCTGCATTTCTATTCTTATATTGTTTATCACTGACTAATTATGTATAAAAATATAAAGAATAAGTTGCGCATATGCGTGTATGGTTTACCATATTTTAATAGATTAGGTTAAGTTAGGATTAGTTTTTTGGGGAGGAGGTGCGAGGGAGGAGCAGAGTCCTTCCCTCGCACATATAAGTGTACTGTTTACCATCCGAACAAATCTATCTTTTTTAAAAAAAAGGTGAAAAAAGACAAGTTCAGGCGCTTGTCTGCACGAGTAGAATTATACAAAAATTAATGTTTCTATAAAAAATATTTTATTTATTAAATAACATTTAAAAATGTTAATAAGAAATGTTTCTTACACTGCTATTTAAAAAAAAAAAACGTAATATCGAGTAGTTAGGCCAAGTGAAAATAATTTACATGTTTCCCTACATGAATAGAATTATATAAAAGTAAATATGTTCATATATGAAATCTCTACTAGTCGCTATGTCTCGTAGCTATGGGCGGAGGGATGCGACGAGATACGATTCGCGAGTGTCATGGTCGCACGTCGGCCGAAGGCATCTTTCTTTCCGCTGCCGTTTTCTGTTCGCTGATTTGTTGAGAAAAAATAATTAATTTCTCAAAAACTATTGCGAATATCGCAAAACGGCACAGGACTTTCTTGCTCACCTCAATCCGTTCTACGTTCTCACCAAGGGTCATCATGGGACTTCGGGACACCCTGTATATATA
>NW_022639518.1:1705482-1705634 GCF_010583005.1 Odontomachus brunneus | reverse complement strand
CAATCACGCGCAATTTTGGTTTCGTCGATTCCGTTCCGGTAATTTTGGTGTCAAAGATGCACCACGCTATGGAAGGCCAAATGTCGAAAATGTCGATAAAATAATGGAAATCGTCGAGTCCGACCGTCATGTAAGTACTGTTTCGATTGCCC
>NW_022639518.1:1705122-1705472 GCF_010583005.1 Odontomachus brunneus | reverse complement strand
ATACAAAAAGAAGCTCGATGTATGAATGCCACACGAGTTAACGCAAAAAAACCTCATGGACCGAATTTCCATCTGCGAATCGCAACAAAATCGATCCATTTCTGCAGCGGATGGTGACTGGTGATGAAAAGTGGGTCACTTACGAGAACGTCAAGCAAAAACGGTCGTAGTTGAAACGCGGTGAGTCGGCGCAAACAGTGGCCAAGCCAGGATCATGAAGGCTTTGCTGTGTGTTTGGTGGGATTGGCAGGGAATCATCCACTATGAGCTGCTCCCCTACGGCCAAATTCTTAATTCGGACCTGTACTATCAACAATTGGACCGTCTGAAGGAATCAATCGCCCAGAAGC
>NW_022639518.1:1704723-1704993 GCF_010583005.1 Odontomachus brunneus | reverse complement strand
ATAGTCCGGACCTGGCACCAAGTGATTACCACCTGTTCCTGTCTATGGCGAATGATTTTGCTGGTGAAAAATTCGCCTCAAGAGAAGCTTGTGAAAACGACTGCGTCAGTTTTTTGCCAATAGGGACAAGGGTTTCTATGAGAGAGGCATAATGGAATTACCTTCAAAATGGCAACAAGTTATCGAACAAAACGGTGCATATTTGACCTAAATCGGATCATTCTAACTATGCTAAATAAACCCCTACAATTTCATGCAAAAATAATGGAA
>NW_022639518.1:1700633-1702240 GCF_010583005.1 Odontomachus brunneus | reverse complement strand
ATATATATATATATATATATATATATATATATATATATATACATACAGGGTATTCCACGCAAGGTGTGCTAAAATATGGTAAATCCCCCATGGCGCATTGCGTCCAAGCACCCGGGGGCTGCCAAAAAATTTGTGTCAACCCTGGGGCTTATTTGTATTATTTGCACCGGATGAGGAGAGGCAACGGTGGAGACGGGCATACATGGACAGCAGGTTTTAAAGGATAGCAACCTTTGACTCTGAGAGGTAGCTGTACCATTTGCTACAGCAACATTGTTTCTCTCTGTAGTCCATAGAAGGAGGAGGGCATACTAGATGGCGGCGGGACGACGCCATGCGTTCGAGATCTGCGTATCTTTTCGTTCAGAGGGAGAAAAATATCGAGAGCGCGGTTCTGCTAGGCCGGGACTCGAACCCAGGTCTTTTGCTTGCCGGGCGACTGTTCTAAACCACTGAGCTACCTGACGCTCTAATATCGCTCCACGCTCACGACACTCTCCTCTCCCTAGAGGACGCTCAGAGATGCCGTTCGGAAGCGACATCTCTGGCGCGATCCCGAGCGCACGGCGACTACAGAGAGAAACAATGTTACTGTACCAAATGGTACAGCTGTCAGTCTCTCAAAGTCAAAGGTTGCTATCCTTTAAGACCTGCTGTCCACGTATGCCCGTATCCACCGTTGCCCCTCCTCATCCCGGCAAGCGAAAGACCCGAGTTCGAGTCTCGGTCTAGCAAAACCGCGTTCTCGATATTTTTCTCTCTCTGGAACGAAAAAAGATACGTAGATCTCGAACGCATGGCGTCCCGCCGCCACCTAATACGCCCTCCTCCTTCTATGGTTAGTTTATTCAAGTAAAAATACCGAAACATTACATGGTTGTTTGAAAAATGACTTCTACAATTTTTGATTACTTTTATCTGTTCTACTTATATTTTTCTTTTGGCACGTCTTACGTGGGGCACCTTGTATATTTAAAAAAAAGTAAAAAAAGAAGCCAAGTGCACGCGCGTTAGCATTATTTGTTTTTACAAAAAAAAATCGTTATAAATAAATTACAACAAAAACTCAGTTAAAAGATATTTAAAAAAATATGATTAAAACAACTTATTCAGATCAATTGTATTCTTGCAAATACTCTATTGAGAAATACAAAACAATTTTATACTCTCTACAAAAGTAATGATATCAAGAGGTTTATGCCAAGTATAGATGATTAATTATTTCAGTCTTTACATTTATAAACATATGTGGTTTTGGCTATATATTTATAAATTTGTAACGATGCATGTCGTTACGTCACAAAACAAGGAAACGCAGAACACCGCGAACCGAAAAGCGCAAGAGGACAGCGCGTCCTCCAAAACAATAAACAGCGCGACCGCCGAACAACAGCGGTAAATAGCGAATCAAGCGAGATTCGAGGTATATAAAATGCCGCGTAATCGTAATCGATAGATTCGATCATCCGCTCTCGAAAGAGAATCAGAACCGATCCACCGCTCTCGAAGGAGAATCCGATTCCGATTATCCGCTCTAAGAGAGACCGACTCCGCTCCTGGCAGATTACTGTTCGTCGATTGGCGACTGTAGTCACTCCGCCGTCGTT
>NW_022639518.1:1698095-1700258 GCF_010583005.1 Odontomachus brunneus | reverse complement strand
GAAATTGCGTCCGAACGAGCCGAGCTCGTTGAATCATAGAGGAAACGCCGAGGGCTAAGGTCCTGTGTACGAGGACCGACGGCTACACCGCATACACAGAACTGATTTAAATCTCCGCGATAGGAGATCGAAGGGAGCACCGCTAAGGCGATATCCCGCATGCAGTTGCGCTGCAATCTCAACGCCCGCGAACATTATATGATTCCGAAACGCCGCTAAACATCGCTGGAAGAAAGTGTCCACCGCACTTAAGAGACACGACGCCGAAAGAAACGTCAACAGCATAGACTCGCGAAGACGCGACACTGACGTCGTCCGCGCCCCGCGCACCGCGCGTCACATTACCAAATCCGCGTCTAAACAAACCTCTGTCAGGCGATACAAACAACCAAAGCCAAAGGCGTCGACACGTATTGTTCGATATATATATTGTCATTATCATCAGTTTAGTATTTTAAATATATTATTCATTATTATTTTCTTAACACACTGTTTCTCAATTATTCCGCCTATCACGAACCCGATCCGACAAGCGATTCAAACCCGCAACGAATCGCGGTTACAAATTAAATATATTATTAATATATTAGTAATATATTATTAAATAAAAATAAAATAATTAGATAAATACTGTTGAAAAAAATTATAATATCTTACACAAAAGCACTTGTCTTTTTTTAATATTAAAGGCACGCCAAGTGCATCAAAAGCGACATACTACTTTGTTTTTGGAGGTTATTTCTTAATGTAAAGCTCAAAATATAAATGTAAATATGTATACATGTATTTGGAAGTACTCTCTATCAGATAATATCATATTTTTACTGAAATTGTTTCTAGAGTTAAAACAAAAAATGTTTTCATAAAACTCACGAAAATGGAGCTCGAAGAAAGTGGGTGCCAAAAGCGACATATCTATTGGAAGTTATATAACATGTTACATATACGATAACATTTGATAATAAATAGTTCATTAATGCGCTTAATAGTTGAATAATATTCATTTATTCAAAATATAATATTACAAAAAAATGTAATTAAAAAAAACATATCTTTGGCATTTCCATCTTTTTCATTTCTCATATATTTTACATACGTTATATTTTTAAACTAAACAAAATTAAACATATACAGTACGACATGTCACGTCACAAAGGGAGGTTAGAATCAAGTTATGTTAGTCACAGGGTATCGCACCTATCGCATACTGTAGGGAGGTATGTCACTTTAAGACACATTTTCATAAAATTTTTTAAGTTATACAGTAAAGAAGTGATGAAGATAAAAATATTGAAAAATATTTTTACAAAAGTCAAATGCATGTAGAAGAACTTGATATTGAACAAAAAGATAATTATCGCTGTTTAGTTTACATAATTCGTCAATAAAAATCATTGAAATAAAACTTACGAATTTCTAAAATTCGATATTTACTAATTTAGCATATAAAAGAACAAAAAATGTACAAAGTATGAATTTTTTATGACTTAACTGATAAAACGAATTACGTTTATATTAGTTAATTACACAGCTCCACAAAAAAAAATCGCCGGCACCCGAGACGAGAATAGGTGTCCTATATGTTTTTGGGGTCGCTGATCACGAATCTGCACTCAGAATTGCCGTATCGCATCAAAATTTTGAATAAATCGCAAAAAATCGTTCATAGGTTCATCGGTTTGGGGTTTATGGATTTGAGGTTTGGGGTTTATGGGTTTGGAGTTTATGGATTTGGGGTTTCTCTCCTGACTGCCTGCCCACCTGGTCACCTGCCAGCCTGTCTGTCTGCCTTCCCACCCACCGCCTGCTCGCCTGACTGTCTGTGTGCCTGCTTGCCCAAGGGGACTCACGCTAATCTAGCACCCCGAATCGTGAGAGGCGAGGGGACTCACGCTAATCTACGCCAAGTTGTACAAGTATGTATTTGTGAAATGGATCTAGCGTTACCCATCTTAAACCACGTGGAGGTACCATTTCTTTTAAGACTTACCCGAAATGTTCGGGGGCGCCTACGCCAGGTTATATAAGTATATATTTTTATTATTCTTTTTTGTAAAATCGAGTTATCTTCTTTTCAAATGATCTTCTAACGCCTTTTCTTTTATGTTCATTTATAGTATCACGATCCAAGCTCCAGCAGTAATCTGACATCATACGTTCGTT
>NW_022639518.1:1693569-1694736 GCF_010583005.1 Odontomachus brunneus | reverse complement strand
TCCTGAAATCGATTATTACAACTGTTTCGAAGATTGGAAAATCCGTTGGAATAAGTGTATTATATCAGGGGGGGATTACTTTGAAGGGGACGAAATTGATTTGCAAGAATAAATAAAGAATTTTCGAAATAAATGCAATGTCACCTTACTTTTTGGACACAGTAGTATGAGATATAGAGGTATGTCGCTTTAGAAGGCCTATGTCGCTTTTGGTTATTTTCCTCTACATTGAAAATCAATATAATATTTTGATAGTTATTAAAATAAGAGAAACGTTTGCCTATAAAAATGGCATGCCAAGTGCTTTTGGTGTAAGTTATTATAATTTTTTTTAATATTATTGTATTTCTCTAATTATTTTATTTCTTATTTAATAATATATTATTAATATATTAATAATATATTTAATTTATAAATATATAGCCAAAACCGCATATGTATATAAAAGTAAAAACTGAAATGATTAATCATTCGTACTTAGCATAAACCCCTTGATATCATTACTTTTGTAGAAAGTATAAAATTGTCTTGTATTTCTCAATAAAATATTTGCGAGAGTACAATTGATCTGAATAGGTTGTTTTAATAATATTTTTTTAAATATCTTTTAGCTGAGCTTTTGTTGTAATTTATTTATAACGATATTTTTGTAAAGACATAATACTAACGCGCGTGCACTTATCTTCTTTTTTTTACTTTTTTTGATAAAGTAATTTTTATATCACATCTTTTTTACAAAATAATATTGAACACTGAAAACGAGTTTCTTTGTTAATAACTTTATACGTTGAACTTGGACATTGTAAATATTTAGATGTACATAAAAAGCAGATTCTTTAAATTTTTGTTTCAGAATAATTCATTTTTATAAAAAATATGTCTACCTCTCTGTTTCTTTCTCTTATTATTTATTTAATATTTTATTATTTTTATTCCGACGTCTACACAGTCTATTTAATTTAATAAATTACGAATCTGTAAATCACTAATCGTAATATATATCACCTTTTTTTCTTTTTCACCTTTTTATTATCATCGTATTTATTTTTCTTACTATTTTCCTTTCTAATAGTTTAATATTTATTGCATTTAGTTCTCTTTCTCTGTCTCTCTCCCTCCCCCTCTCTTCCCCTTCCTCTCCGTCACCCTTTCCCCCTTCCTCTCCGT
>NW_022639518.1:1690602-1693313 GCF_010583005.1 Odontomachus brunneus | reverse complement strand
TCTCTCTCTCTCTCTCTCTCTCTCTCTCTCTCTCTCTCTCTCTCTCTCACACACACACACACACACACACACACACACACACACACACAGTCTCTTCCTTTCTCTCTTTACAACACTGTTCCTTTCTCTCTAATAATGAAATGTAACGTTAACAACGTATTAAGAGAAAGAAAATAACTCAATAACAATGGTATCAATTAAATAATAGGAAAAAGGACTAATTCGAGTTCAAATACAGGATTAATAGCTATGTACCATATGGGTAAAATCTTCCTTGTGTTAGGAAATAGGGCAATATTTATTGAACATGAATACTCAATGTAAATAATCAAACGTTTCGGCTCAATCATGAACCCTCTTCAGTGATATAAAAAAACTCAAGGTTTACAAAAACGAACGCATTACAAGTAAAAGAATTAATTAAAGACCTTAATAAAATGACATGAATGTTATTCGCTATTATAGCTGACAAGTCTTCTTTGACGTCTGATTTAACGTGGCGATGTTATCGTTGACAGGATTGTTGCACTTTTAGCCGAGTTCAACAAAGTTATGACGGTTACTTCCTAGTATTAATATTATTAGAGTTAGGTTAGATTATTTTATGTTAATATGTCATGGCCACTTGGCGTAAATTTCGTGATATCACAATTTTTGTATGTGTTTGGGTTTATTTGTGTATATTTAGGTTGGTTTAGATTAAATAAAGTTTATCTTTATTTTATCTTATTATTTATTTTATTTTTATTATTTTATTATATTATTTAATTATTATTTTTATATAATTTATTCATACGGGGAAACGCGTGCACTTGGCATCTTTTTTTACCTTTTCTAGAAAAAGGTAAGTTTGTTATATCACACCTTTTTCACGAAAATGGTTATTAAATAGCTATTGAACACACAAATTTGACATAAAATGCATAAATAATATACAGATAGGTGAGATTAAATTTATTTATTCTTTAGTATAAAAAGTAGAAGTCCCCATCATATTTTATTACTAGTATACGACGTTCCCTTTTTCTAATTTTATTACATTCAAGACCGGTATTCATAGTCCGATCTTATATTTAAAATCATCTTAAATACTGTATTAAGATGTCATGAACCAATCACAGAGCCGTATTCGCATCTTAAAACATTATTTCAGATCGTCTTGAAATAAGATTCGACTATGAATATCGGCCTATGATATTATGTAACATGATATCCACTATATGTATTATTTACTTTTTATTATTTATTATCTTATTATTTAATATTATCTTTTTGCATGAAACATATATAAATGTCTAGAACCTGTTGGCCATTTTCTCTTTTTAATATGCTATTTATCACCAGCTTTAATCCATACATTAGCGGTTCCTTCTCTACATATACTTGTATAATGACCATTATCAATATTTGATCCATGATAAAATATGGCATTCATGACTTTATAAACTGTCCAGCTACTAATACTTTAGTTATTGGGACAGCGCACAAATTAATGTTATTCATTTTCTTCAATTTTCCATCTTGCAATGGTAATATTATATATATATATAGCAATTATTTTTTGAGTCAATATTAATTCATTTTTACACAACATATTACTTCCTATACAATGTTCACACGACTCGTTAAACGATTGATGCCAATGTGAAAATATAACATTTATTAAATATTGAAGCTTATAATTCTTATTCTTTAAATCATTGATAGAAATAGAAATAATTATGTTATTACTTGTATAAGTGTATTATCTTGTGATAATACACTTTGTATTATCACAAGATTTGCATCGACTTATATCAAGATCTTGAATAAGTTCTCACTGTTTTCCAACAAATGGCGTTACCAGAACTACGTGCGTGTAGTTTAAGATGGTAACGCATCTATAAGGAAGTACTATAAGCAAGCTTGAAATTCAGTATATGTCATTTCGCTTAAGTATAAACAACTTTTTTTTTTCATAGTGTTAAACATGTCGAGTTTCGTGCCAAAAAAGAGTATTTGCGGGGAATTTTACTGCATTATTTTATTCAAAAAAATTTGCAGCTAAAGAACAAAATTTTTGTTGAGACTTACGGCGACAATGTTCTGTCGGAAACAACATGCAGATATTGGTTTAGACGCTTCAAAAATAATGATTTTGATGTTGAAGATAAAGAACGCTCTGATGCACCGAGAAAGTTTGAAGACGAAGAATTGGAGGCATTACTTCATGAAGACTCAGGTCAGACGCTAGCTGAACTTGCAAAATCATTAGGAGTTGATCACACAACAGTTTCGGAACATTTGAAAGTATTAGGAATGATTCAAAAGCAAGGACATTGGGTGCCGTACGAGTTAAAGCTGAGAGATGTCGAACGGCGTCTTTTCACGTGTGAGTAGCTGCTTCAACGACAGAAAAGGAAAAGTTTTTTGTATCGTATCGTGACTGGCGATGAAAAGTGGATACACTATGATAATCCTAAGCGTAGAAGATCGTGGGGTAAGCCCGACCATGCATCAATATCGTCAGCCGAATATCCATGGTTCGAAGCTTCTGCTCTGCATTTGGTGAGATCCGCTGGTTGTAGTTTATTATGAGCTGCTCAAACCGAACGAAACCATCATGGGAGATCGCTATCGACTACAATTGATGCGTTTGAGCCGAGCATTGAAGGAAAATCGGACGCTATACGAGCAGAGACACGACAAAGTGATTTTGCAACATGACAACA
>NW_022639518.1:1689886-1690592 GCF_010583005.1 Odontomachus brunneus | reverse complement strand
GACGTCTTTTTACGTGTGAACAGCTGCTTCAACGGCAGAAAAGGAAAGGTTTTTTGCATCGTATCGTGACTGGCGATAAAAAGTGGATACACTACGATAACCCTAAACGTAGAAGATCGTGGGGTAAGCCCGGCCATCAACATCGTCGGCAAAACCGAATATCTATGGTTCAAAGTTTCTGCTCTGCATTTGGTGGGATCAGTTGAGTGTAGTTTATTATGAGCTGCACAAATCGAACGGGAGATCGCTATCGACTACAATTCATGCGTTTGAGCCGAGCATTGAAGGAAAAACGGTCGCCATACGAACAGTGACACGATAAAGTGATTTTGTAACATGACAACGCTCGGCTATATGTTGCACAACCGGTGGAAACGCTTAAATGGGAAGTCCTACCCCACCCGCCGTATTCACCAGACATTGCCCCTTTCGATTATCACTTGTTTCGATCGATGGCACATGTCCTGGCCAAGCAGCACTCCCATTCTTATAAAGATGTCAAAAAAATGAGTCGATTCTTGGATAGTCTCAAAAGACGTGTCGTTTTTCCGACGTGGAATTCAAATGCTGCCAGAAAGATGGGAAAAAGTAGTGGCTAGCAATGGACAATATTTTCAATGACAAGTTTTTTACGATTTTTTTTAAATAAAGCATTAATTTTCACGAAAAATCAGCGAGAACTTATTCAAGGTCCTAATATATATAT
>NW_022639518.1:1689181-1689568 GCF_010583005.1 Odontomachus brunneus | reverse complement strand
TATATATATATATATATATATATATATATATATATATATATATATATATATATATATATATATATATATATAATATATACTTATATAATATATATATATATATACTAAGAGAATATATATATATATATATATATATATATGTATATACACACACATACACTTTATGTTGATTTGTATTTACTAAACAATAAGAATGTCCAAAGCTAGGTATATGTCTAGACATTGGTATTTTTACTTGAATAAAAATTGAGTAGCATTTATTTATTTTTTTTACAGAAAAATTTAAGGAATATAGTTATAAAATATAACAGGTTAAGAAAATAACGGGACAAGAGGGACAGAAGGCGTAAACCCTCCACCACGGTGATCTCCCCCCCCCCCCCCCCC
>NW_022639518.1:1685328-1689130 GCF_010583005.1 Odontomachus brunneus | reverse complement strand
GTTAAGGGAAGATGAATCCCAATTTGAGACCTTGGCCTTGCTCCAAAGGAGCAGAGGCTCCCGCGGAGAGCCAAGGAGAGTGCTGAGCCGCGGGTCGAGGGGGATCCCAGTAGGGGCTCCTCGCCCGCTGCAAAAGTAAGGAGAGGTTTCGAGGAGGGTAACGGGGAGCCGTGCCGCGATGGCATTACTCTTCCAGACCAACCTTAATCACGCTCGTGGAGCGCAGGACTTGTTCCTGCAATATCTCCACGAGCGCGATGCGGAATTAGAAGTCGCCGCCGAGTCTTACTCCGTCGCCGAGAGTCACCCGTGTATAGCGGATGATGTTGAGGGCCGGGGGAGGGGGGTGCTCGGTGGCGATCTTCTGGAGGAGTTTCTCCCTCCTTCTTCGTGGTAGAGAGAGGGGAGAGATATGTCGCGATCGAGTGAGAAGCCGTGTATGTGGTCAGGGTTTACGCCCGACCCCCCTAGTGCTACCAATTTGAGAGATTCTTTGATCGGCTGGGGGACCTCATTACGAGGTGCATCCACAGGCCGGTCCTAGTGGCCAGGGACCTCAATGCAAAGTCGCCGTTGTGGTGGTCCTTAGTCATGTGCCCCTGGAGCGCGGACTTGGAGGAATGGGTCGCGTCTCTCAGCCTCTGTGTTTTAAACAGAAGCCAAAAAAGCACCTTTGTCGGTTCGCGGGGTCGGTCGGTGATAGATGTCATACTGGCATCTCCCCCCGCGGCCTGGCTCATAACGAGATAGAGGGTGGCGACCGAGGTCAAAAATCTGTCGGACCATCGATATATCGAGGTAGAAGCCGAAGTAGAAGCCGTTCTCTCAAGTTAGAGTTAGATACACGTTACTTTTTGTCTGGACTGGCCGTCCTAGGGTGCGTTCAGATTCCCTACCCGGGTGCACTCTATTACTAGAAACACTATATTATATGTTACATATACTATAGCACTTCTAGTATTAGAGTGCACCCGGGTAGGGAATCTGAACGTACCCCTACGTGTCGCGGTGTTGTGCATGCCGGTTCGTTATTGCGGCGCATGTATAGTCCTCACTCGTGCCGGGGTGAGAGAGATCATAGAGCACGCCATTGTAACAGCATTGTACGTGCTTGCGACATCAGGCAACACGCGCGCATTAGCAGATAAGGTATTTTTTTTGTACCTCACCACGCATATTTCCTGTTCGCTCAAGTGTATGATTGTGCCGGGCAGTGACTCGGGCGGTCCGCGTGCCGCGGACCGATCCACGTGCGCACACGGTACGTCGGCGCGGTGTCGATCACGTGCTTCTGCGTGATCACCTGTGTGCACAGTCTCAGCATTGTGCCAATCTGTACACGTGTTCGTACACAGGTACGCACGTGCTCGACCCTGCTTGTGTGGAATAATCCTTTCTCTCTCTTGTTTTGTTTTGTACTGCGACCTCCACACAAGCCGTGATAACGTTCTTTTCTTTGTCTGCGCCAGATACCGTGTGTTAATATTAAGTACCAATACTAAGGTTAAGCTTGTAAGATTGTGAAAGACTGCGTTCCTTTTGTTCCTTTTCTTGCGTAGGCTAAGTGCGTGCGATCTTATTTCTCTTTTTCATCTATTTCATGTTTGCGCGGTGGTCAGAGCCCACCAAGGAATTGTTTATGTCAGCACTTAAATATACATTTCTTTTATTAACTGGCGCATTGAGCATCCGTTCTTGTGTGTTACATGGTACCTGTCCAGAGTTGCATTCCGAGCATGTACGCGCTTAGAATTGTGTGGTACAACATACAGAATGTGTTACGTATATGTTTGAGTGACATCTCCACAGTAGTTACCGTCAAACCGCGTCATTGACGCCATTTCCTTGTTGACATCTCTGACAAAGATTTTCAACTCACAACAATACAAGTTTCATACAACAGCATAGTTTGTAATAGCACTGAACATGTCGAATTTTGTGCCTGGAAACTACGATTTGCGGAGAGCATTGATTTTCTGTTACCATTTGAAGAAAACTGCTGCAGAATCGCATCGAATGCTTATCGAAGCTTACGGTGAGCATGCTCTTAGTAAATCACAGTGCTTTGAGTGGTTTAAAAAATTCAAAAGTGGCGATTCTGACGTGAGAAACGAAGAACGTGGAAGACCATCGAAAAACTTTGAAGACAGCGAATTGCAAGCATTGTTAGATGAGGATGACATTCAAACGCAACAACAACTCGCGGATCAATTAAATGTGACACGAGAAGCCGTCTCCATACGTTTGAAAGCCATGGGAAAGATCCAGAAGATGGGAAAATGGGTTCCACATGAACTGAATGAAAGACAGCAGGAAAACCGAAAAACCACTTGCGAAATGCTGCTCGCCAAGTACAAAAGAAAGTCATTTCTCCATCAAATTGTGACTGGCGATGAAAAGTGGATATATTTTGAGAATCCTAAGCGTAAAAGATCATGGGTAACTCCAGGCGAACCATCGACATCGACTGCAAGGCCAAATCGCTATGGACGGAAGACAATGCTGTGTTTGGTGGGATCAGAAGAGTGTGATCTATTATGAGCTGCTAAAACCTGGCCAAACCGTTAATACTGAACAGCTACCGACAACAAATGAATCAAGCTTTGCGTGAAAAACGACCAGAATATAAAAAAAAGCAACACAAAGTGATTTTGCTTCATGATAATGCTCCACCACACACAGCAAAACTGGTCAAGGAAACGATTGAGGCGTTTAGTTGGAAAATACTTTCGCATGCGGCTTACTCACCAGACTTGGCTCCGTCCGATTACTATTTATTTGCATCGATGGGACACGCACTTGCCAAGCAGCGCTTCACTTCTTACGAAAATATACGAAAATGGCTTGATGACTGGTTTGCCTCAAAAGAGCAACAGTTTTTTTGGCGTGGCATCCACAAATTGTCAGACAGGTGGGAAAAATGTATAGCTAGCGATGGGCAATACTTCGAATAAAATATTTTTTATCATTTTCATACAATAAACGTGTATTTTCTATACAAAAATTCCGGTTTCATATTTACATATCTGGTATGTCTGCATTTTTTGCCATTGCATGAAAACGAATAATTTGGTATTGATATTTCGTTAATTTAGCGCCCTCAAACAAAGTTAAAGCTTCACAATCAGTAAATTGTATGATATTTTTATCATTTGTTGTATTTGTTATCTCGTTATTTTCAGAACATAGCAATCTATAAATAGTATTTGTCAAAGCCAATTTCCCAGTATTTCTTAAATTAGTAAAGAAAGCATTTTGTATTTCGCTATCAGAATAAGTATCTCTTAATGAACTACTCTTTCTCCACTAAGTAGATCGAGAACATTCATCAAGGTCTAAAGATTTTCTGCCACGCTTTTGAGATATAAAATTTGCAATAAAATCAGAGTCTAATCAATTTTTGTTATTTAATTCAAATTAATTTCTATTATAAATCGCTTTTTTATATTTTTTTTTTTTTTAAATAAGCATGAAACTTTGAGAAATCTTTTTTTGTACTTCTTTTAGCTGCATTTAATTGAAACTAAAATGAAAAGTAATATAATCGTAAATTTTGTCCACGCACCCACAGAAAAGATTTCTATTAACAAGAAAAAAAGTATTCTTGATGTATTAAATCTTATCACAATCTAATGCAGCATAAAAATAAGACAATATTAAGATGAAATCAATAATTCTTATTCTTCTTGTTATAATAAAATAAAATTGACATATTGTCTTACGATAAGAATAATATATATATATATATATATATATATATATATATATATATATATATATATATATATATATATATATATAT
>NW_022639518.1:1683448-1685303 GCF_010583005.1 Odontomachus brunneus | reverse complement strand
ATATATATATATATATATATATATATATATATATATATATATATATATATATATATATATATATATAGATTTGAGTGTATTATTCTTGAATTTAGAATAAATCTTTGTTTAAAACTGGGAGCAGACTGGTATGTCACTGTACGCATACGTAGAAGGCTTCCTGTTGTAGATAAAATCTCACGAACTCTGAACACTGACTCTAAGGCCCTAAACACAATGCGAGGGAATAGCGATAGCGATAGAAATTGATCAATCTCAGTTCATTATTCTTGTAATAAGTAGTCTGTGATTGGTCAATTTCTATCGCTATCGCTATTCCCTCGCATAGTTTAGGGCCTAACCTAACCCGCTATAACCCGCTATCGCAGCATTTGGCGCGAAAAGAATACTTTATTACCAGTGCAATATCGAGTGATATTATACTTGAGTACTTGTGCTTGTGTTGTCGCGCAACAATATTATGGAGGATTATATATTAACTGTGGAAGACGTATTAAAATATATGGATATGTCCTTCTTCATTCTCATTTCTCAAGTATGTATGTATATATATGAAGTATATGTACATGTTATTTTGATAAATGGTGCTTGAGCATGAGCTTCTAAACTTTAGTTTCTATGATTATATCTTCATCCTTGGTTAGAACTGATATTTGTTCATTAATTTTGATTCTGGGTATATTGTTTTCTTTCCCTAACCTAAGTTAATATTCGACACTGAGAAAAATTGTTACCTGTGATAGCTAAAATTTGCATAATGTATGGACAACTAAAAATATTTGCTGCGTACCGACTTTCAGTTAGCTACAGGAGTTAATTTGCTTCGTTTGATAGCAAGAAAATTTATTCTTGCAACAAACTGAAAGTAGCTACGTAGCAAATATTTTTAGTAGTCTACATATTATCAAAGTTGTAGTTATCACAATTAAATATTTTTCTCCATGAAGACAGCATAAGTCTCCAAGGGACATCCTAAAGATCTTCAGAGGATGTTCTAAATATATACCTTGGAAATTTTTGTTGTTCAAGATAACCTTTGTATTCACATAAATTTAGATAAGTGCTTAAAGTTAACATTCTGTTATTTACTTTAATTTTTATTATGAAAATGCTCCTTAACTTTATTTATAAACAGTTAATATCTCTTTAACATCATATTTTCATGTCATGTATAGATGTTCTACTTTAAGTACAGATCTTGCCTCTTTTCCTTCTTTAGGTAACGGTGTGGAAATTGATACATTTCTTAATTTAACTCCAAGTCTCTGTGCTACTGCCTACTCCAGCCTTTACTATAGGAGATCAATTAAAATTTATGCAGAAATACATTGCTTTTATGACTTCTAATAAACTTGTAAGCACAGTCTCTTTTTCTTTTTCCTGTGCTTAGGATCGTGAAAGATAATTTAAATTTTAATAAAATTAAATGTATATGATTCTATATATAATATATACAATATTTTTTAAATGTTAACATCATGTACTGCTTGTATAATTTTTGAAATTTATTAGCCACTGTTAATATACATACATGGAACTTTATTGCACACATTATTTATTAATTGCAACTTATGTAGATAGAAATTTACTATTATTTCTTAAATTTTAATATTAATCCAACATTTTTAGCATCACCTTCTTGTATATCATTATCCTCATCATCATTAAGCAATGTCAGGACATCTTTAAATTCGTCTCCTCTTCCTATTGAGGTATTAAGGGGGGAAATCCAATTAGAACGAGGAAAAATAAGCTATTTTCAAGAATTTTTTTGTAGGAGAAAGAATTTTTCTATATTTTTCAAACTTAAACATTTATTTATATATGTTTTGGACTGTCCATACGTATTTTTTTT
>NW_022639518.1:1670654-1677033 GCF_010583005.1 Odontomachus brunneus | reverse complement strand
TGCCTTTCGGATAGGACATTTCGAATTTGCACTGTCGTTTTGTACAGGCCGAACTTCGGAGCTAAACTGAAAACCGGTTCTGCTCGATGCCAGCGCCAACGGACCCAACGGTTTCGACTAAACGTAACAATAGAAATAAAAGCCATCTACCAGGGGTGCGTTCCAAAACCTACAGTAAAACTATAATTACATCTCTATACGTTTTGGATCGCAGCCCTGAAAGGTAAAATCCCCGCTCCGGGTGAGTATACCTGCTGCGTGCTATTAGAGCCTCGACGCTGCTCAAGAGATTTGTTGCGCTCGGAGGCCATAACTTCCGAACGGCTGCGAATTTCGATTTAAAACGTTGGGAACATATTCTTACAATGTTAAATAAACATTTTATGCAAAAAAAAAAATTCGATTTTTTGAAAGTTCTAATTGGATTTCCCCCCTTAAGAAACGTTTTAACAAATGTCCATCTCAGCTTTTCTCCGTCAGAGGCGCCACTCAGCGGCGCAGTCAGTGAAGCATGGACCACGTGGTTAGGTCGTGTACGTGTTAGTGTTAAGAGGTAGTGGCCTGGTTTACATCGTGCATTTGATACGCGTACTAAATAGTAACTTTCTATTAAATAATCTCAATATTGACAATGCATATCAACGACGACGCATTCAATCGATACGTCTTCTTGATAAGTATTATACCAGCTTAATATACCGTTGTTTATATACATCGTCGATATTAAGATTATTTAATAGAAAGTTACTATTTAGTATGCGTATCAAGTGCACGATGTAAACTAGACCAGTATCTCGCAAACAACAAAGCAAGAGTCGCGCAAGTGAGAGGGAGAATGTCATCCTCTTCTTCTCGCTCTCACTCGTTGACGCGCCGTCTTTCAAAACAGCGAGTGAAAGAGAGAAGAAGAGGACAATATTTACGCTTTTACTCGGTGTTTCGAAACAACTGAGCGCTCGCATTGTACGTATAAGCCAAGCGTCTATATAGGGTGTCTGACTCATACCGTACCAGAGCTAATATATAGCTAGAATAGGTGAGTAATAGAATCGGTGTCTTTTTTTAAGCAACTATGTAAAATTTTGAGATATTAATGATGAAAGATCTTTACCGAGCGGAAGCCCACTGGCCAATCAACACGTATGCTGCGGTGAGACGAACGCTGTACGCGCTGTAGCATTGGCATGACAGGCTAGCCGGGCTAGCCTCTTAACAACAAGGAAAACGCGTTGCTAGGAGGCTAGTCCGGCTAGCCTGTCATACCGATGCTATCCCAGGCAGCAATGTCATGTCATTTTCACATCGATAAATGGTGATTGCCAATTCTAAACGTCATGTAAACAATAACTGACATTTAAAAGACGTGATTATTTTGATGTGATAATAACGTCATTTAAAGATGTCTATAATACGTTTTTGAAAGATCATTTTTAGTCAGCTGTTCGATAAGCAAAGAATATGACAGATATTTATCTAATGTTCACTTATATCAACTGTGGTTTATGTAACCAACAGATTATTATTTATACACGTTGTTATTTATTTGTATTGTTATTTTTTATGTACTTGCATTTAAAGCATTTGACTCCTAGGAATAAGCCTTATAGAACTTGTCCTACCATTTCTTATTCACGAGTATCACATCATTGCAATTATCCAATTACTAGGATGATGTTCAAAGATGTGTTAATGAGAAAATGTTGATACCCAGATAGTACAGAGATTAATAGAAGATCATAGAGAATTCTCACAAATGGTTGGCTATCCGTGTTAATTTATATGTATAAACTTAATTAATTTAAATAAATCTTAACTGGTGAATTTTTTCTTTATTAAATTATACTCTTTTACTATTACTCAAAGTTTATAGTCTTTTATGACTTGGTCTATTTAATTTAATTAACAGTTAACAATAAAAAAATGTTTACTATAAAAATTTAAAGATAACGAAATGGAATGTGCGGGACTTTGTAGACCTCACTTCATTAGAGAGAACAAGTTCAATTAACAATAAAGGTACGAAAAATATAATTTTTATTAAAATTAAATCATTTTATTAAATCATATTATCAAAAAATTATATTACACGCTACGCTGTGTTAAGTATAACACATATAGACAAAATGTAAGACATTTATATCGATCGAAGAAGTGATGTAGTGTCTAAGCAACAGACTCATAACCCTGAGATGCCTCATGCCTTGGTCCAAGTTCAAGTCCCAGTGCCAGTAAGAACTTTTAAATGTGATGTGACATTGGAATCAAGTAATTAAAATTTTCAAATAAAATCAGCAAACACTACGACATTTACAAGTAGTTTCTGTTAGAAAATTGAACCAAATAAGGATATTCCGACACGTCATTTTTACGTCTCTTTATGACGTTATTTTCACGTTTTATTATTGACGTCGGCGGGCTGTAACTTATTCATTTTCACGCCATTATTACGTGATTATAAGGATAATTGACGTCACGAATGAAAAACTGACGTGAAAATCACGTTACGTTGTTGCCTGGGTTAACGCATACAACGTTTGTCTCACCGCAGCACGCTTGCTGATTGGCCAATGAGCTGCCGTTCGGTAGAGATCTTTTATCGTTAATATCTCAAAATTTTATGTGGTTGTTTAAAAAAAGATACCGATTCTATTACTCACACCGACCTATTCTAGCTATATGTTAGCTCTGGTACGGTACGAGTCAGACACCCTATAGAAGAAATACAGTATCTCCTGTTAAATTGATACGCAAGTCTCGTTAAATTATAATTATTTATGAAAATTATGTCAAATTTGTGTGTTTTTAATAGATATTTAATCATTTATGGAAAAGATATGATATCTGAACAAACCTATCTTCTTAAAAAAAAAGACGTCAAGTTTACGCGCTTGCCTGCGAAATTATACAAAAATAAAATTAAATACAAAAGTAAAATTATACAAAATTAATGTTTCTATAAAAAAAATATTTTATTTGTAAAGTAACACATTTAAAAATGTTAATAAGAAATATTGTTCTTCAAACTTCTATTTTTTACAAAAAACAATATCAGGTAGGCCAAGTGATTAAATATAGCCATGATTAAACAACCACATAAAATTTTGAGATATTAACGATAAAAGATCTCTACCGAACGGCAGCCAAGTGTAAATAATTCACATGTTTTTCTACATGAATAGAATTATATAAAAGAAAATATGTTCATATATGAAATATTTCACATACATACTTTCAGAAAACATAAATTTAAAGACGTTAAAACGTAATATTATTTAAATTTCTATTTTCTACAAAAGGGATGTTAAAAGACAATTATATCAAACGAAAATAGTATTGCATATATAACAGCTTTGTGTATATTCATATCATATGTGGTAACTATTGACTTCCTTTTGTTGATAACCATGTAAAAATTAAGGTAAAATAAAATTAAGAGTCATACATAAAATACTTAGTGTGTCTCAATAAGGTGCAATGAATTTTGCAAATTGATATACAAAATACTATTTAGAAAATATATTTAAATTATTTATATATATATGGGCACGCCAAGTGTTTTTTGTGTGACTCTTCATTTTATTTTATCTTAATTTTTACATAGTTACCAATAAAAAGAAGTTAATAGTTACTACATGTTGTGTGAATATGCACAAAGCTGTTATACACGCAATGGTATTTTCGGTTGATCTAATTGTCTTTTAACATCCCTTTTGTAGAAAATAGAAATTTAAATAATATTATGTTTTAACGTCTTTAGATTTGTTTTCTGAAAGTATATACGTGATATATTTCATATATGAACATATTTTCTTTCATATATTATAATTCTATTCATGTAGGGGAACACGTGAATTATTTTCATTTTATTTTCCTTTTTTTATACTACTTTACTACTAACTATACTTTAAACGTCTCATAAATAAAAAACTAGGGAATTCAAGTTTAATGTGGAGATCATATGACTGGTCCTCTCTGCCAACTTATCTGGGTAATTATTATTGAATACATTTTTTACCTACAGCTAAATATGGTACTCCGTTCACCGGCCGTGGCTGTGCGGTGTTCGCTGAAGTTTTAAACATTCGTCTTGATTGTTATAATTCAAATGTTTACTTATGATTATTTAATAATAACGTTAATATAAATTTTTTACATAAATGTTTAACTTCAAAATTACTATACTATATAATATTTAATTATGGCAATATATGACAATATTGAACAATATTTGATTATGGCCCACACAGCAGAAATGTCCCGAATATATATAAGGGATATCCTATAGATATTGAGATATCTTTATAATATCCTTGTGATGTATTTGAAACATTTCTGCTGAGAGGGTTCTGCTGTGGAGGGTTTATATTAACTTTGTTCGTTATTTCGATGAATTTCGATTTCTGAGAAATATACTCAGAAGTTCAAGTATTTCGTAAACATTCTCTATAGAGACGAAATTCATATATAATTGTATGTAATTATTTTTTCTCGAATTTGCAGCGTTTTTATGTCTTTCAAGATTCTAAATGTGTCATTACTAATAAGCACTAAATTCTTTTAAATTTTTTATTATAATGTGTAATATTTAAACATTTTATATGTATTGTCCTCTTTATAACAATTTCACTTTGTTTTCTTACCACATACTTTCCCTTGACAAGCTTGAATAATAACAATTTTCATAATATTTCTCAATTCCATGCAGCATAGAGTTCTTTCAATCACTTCTAGTGGAACTTCTTTCTCGTCTGATGTAATTATGCCTCCTATAATATAAAATTAATACTTATTTAAATAAATAAGCCGACAAACGGGATATACGGCTCGCCGCGGCCGGCGAAGAAAATAAACGATTGCTCGCAGGCCTATCTTACAAGCCTATTTCATAGACCCAGAGATGAGGACTACGTCATAGATCTGACACTGCGTGATAAGCCTCCGAGAAATATAAGTAGTTTGTTATAAGCTTGAAAACAAATTTGTCCAGCATATTATATTATTTTATAAAATTTTACAGAATAGAGATCATATGTGTCTACATCAAGTTTATATTTTACCAGCAAATTTATCAATATAATTAGAAAACAAATTGGTAGAATTAGGAAAATTATTTCTTAAAGAAAGAGTATCCTACTATCACTCAAGAAGTAATGAATCGTTACAATTTCCATTAATTTTTGGAGCGTTTCCAATAATATAAAGAGAGAACTTGATATCTGAGGATTAATAAAAAATAAATTCTTTCATTAGACTAAATGGTTGCATTCTGAATTGCATCAAAAGAAATAATATACAAACCATTCTACAATCCAATATATATATATATATATATATATATATATATATATATATATATATGGGGTGTTCTCTGTCAAATCGGCCACCCCCCTGCCCATTTCAATTTTTTAGATAAAATTCTTTAAAAGGGCTTAAAATTTCCATTGAAATGTCTAGTTTGCAATGACGTATGGCCTTTTTGAAAATTCAAAATGGCGAACCCGAAATGGCGACTAGAATGCAAACAGACACCGAAAAAACAAATATCGTGAATAAATTTTTCAAAACAATTAAATGTCACTTTATAAAGAGTAATAGCATATTGTTTACACCAAAAGACGGTTTTAATTATTTCTTCTCGTTCTTATTTCTTTTAATTGGAACGATAGAGGCACGACGCTCCTGATGCTCGAGCGACTCGTACGCTGCGTGCGGAATAGCAAGGTGGACAACACGACCATATCATGCTACTGAGTCTAATCGTCAATTGTTTCCTATTAACGTATTAACGTCTCCCGAAAAGCGAGGCAAATTTGCACAGTTTGCTAACCTCCCAGATAACAAAATGTTGTCACAGTGATATCATGGTGCGCGCACGCATGCCCATAATGTTACACGCATATTATCATACAGATGCGTCCTCATATGAGACTCATAATGCTCGCACATGTACGACCTCATGTGTGCGGGTCATACGCAGGTCATGTGCGGGTCATAGTTTCCACTGAGGACGTAATTTGGTTATTGTATTCTTCATTTAGACTGTTAAAATTTTACATTTGAAAGTGTTACACTTCTTTAGTTTTACTTTAAATGTATGTAAAAACTGACATATGTTTAAGTTTATGATTATTTCAAGATTCACTTTAACTTTGTGTTGAAATATTTTAAAAATGTTGATTTCCTACAATGAAATGTAGGAAATCAGATGTTAAAATAATTCAAGATAATGTCCCACGAGCACCGCCTTATATACCCTGTTACGTGGGTTTTTCAATTCGAGTGCTCGCATCATCACCGACGCCGCCTAGCGGCAATCCCAGTGAGAACAATTTTCATATGACAGATCGAAAAATGTTTAACACCCGAGGGATGAAAAATT
>NW_022639518.1:1667756-1670347 GCF_010583005.1 Odontomachus brunneus | reverse complement strand
GGGAGCAGCTCATAGTGGATGATTCCCTGCCAATCCCACCAAACACACAGCAAAGCCTTCCTGACCATCAATCCTGGCTTGGCCACCGTTTGCGCCGGCTCACCGCGTTTCGACCACGACCGTTTTCGCTTGACGTTGTCGTAAGTGACCCACTTTTCATCACCAGTCACCATCCGCTGCAGAAATGGGTCGATTTTGTTGCGATTCAGCAGCGATTCGCAGATGGAAATTCGATCCATGAGGTTGTTTTGCGTGTGGCACTCATACATCGAGCTTCTTTTTGTATCCAGTCTTATTCAAGTGGTTCCAAACGGTTTTTTGTACAATGTTTAGCTCCTGGGCAATCAAAACAGTGCTTACATGACGGTCGGACTCGACGATTTCCATTATTTTATCGGCATTATTTTTTCGACAATTGGCCTTCCAGAGCGTGGTGCATCTTTGACATCAAAATTACCGGAACTGAATCGACGAAACCAAAATTGCGCGTGATTAGCTGTTACAGTATCAGGACCATAAACACTATTCACATTTTCAGCCGCCTGGCTTGCGTTTTCGCCTTTATCGAAGAAAAACTGTAAAATATGGTGTATTTTCTCTTTGCTGGTATCCATCTTTGACGCGCGCTCAAACAATACTGAGTCAAACAATCACAAAACTGTCTGAGAAGTTTTTTTAGTACGAAATCTTATCTTTCTAACACCATCTAGCGTAAACCGATCGCACTTATACAACGCGAGATACACATTACTAAAGCCATCTATTGGAAAAATAATGGATTTCTTTTGACTACACCTTATATATATATATATTTATTTATTTATTTATTTGCATAAGATTTTCTCAAATAAACTTGGCATTACAGGGTCCGCCACCAAAATCCGGATAAATTTAAATTTGAATGTCCCGCCTCATTTCATTTCGTCAGTAGGTCGTTGTTGACATTCAGGCAAGTCAGATGTTTGTAGTAAGCGTGCATAACCTCAAAATGTCCAAGCAAATAAGATCAAGTGCGGAGTATAACCGAAGAGCGGCGATAATCGACGGCCTTCGCGCTCGGCGTTTGCAGACCGAAATTATTTGGTTCTTCTGATACCTGAGATCGACCATATATGATGTTGCGGCTAAATATTTGGCTTCGGAGACATCCAGAAAAGATTCTGCCAACCCGATGAGGAAGAGCTATTCGAAAGGAAAGTCGCTAAGGACTCCAGCAATTATCGAAAGGGCTCAAGAGCTCATCTCAGAGGACCCAGGGCTGTCTCTGACAAAATTGGCAAAAACATTGAGTATGAGTGACACTACAATACATTGAATTGCTGAAGAGGACCTACGCTTCAAGTCTTATGTAACAAAAGTTCGACAAATGCTCTTCGAATCTGCCAAGATAAACAGAGTTGCTCGTTGTAATTTGCTTCCGTGTTTTGATCCAAGGAATTCTGGCCTCGGAACAGTCCAAATTTGAATCCATTGGGCTACTACGTATAGAATGCCATTGAACAAATGATCAACAAGATGAGATATTCTAACGTAACATCTCTCCAGGCCGCTATCGAGACGGCATTCGCCAATATGGACAAGAACGCGTTGCAGAGAGCGTGCCAGCGCTTCAGGACGAGGATCAAAGCAGTCATCGAAGCAAAAGATAGTTATATAAAGAATTTTACTCTAAAAAGATACCACTAGTGATATACAAAAAGTTTTTTGTAATTTTTACATTTTGACGAATAGAATTTTGTTTAAACAAATTGTTGATTTTGTCCGAATTTTGGTGGCGAATCCTATATATAAAATGGCTACGATTGCGAGTCACTGCTTGTAAACTTGCGTCGGTAATCGGTTGTAATAGAAATAATGATACACGCAGAATAAATACTACTTTTTTATTATATATTTATTTTACAGATAAAAGAGTATAATATATATGTATACATATATATATATATATATATATATATATATATATATATATGTATATATACATATATATAATATATATAATATTAGGTGTATTAGGTACAACTTTGCTTCCGCCGTTTTTTTTTCCGAAATTCGAGGCTTTATTGTAAAAAACTGGTTATACATTTATGATTCATCGCTGGCCACTACTTTCTCCCATTTTTCGGGCAGCATACGAATCCCGCGTCGAAAAAACTGTTCATCTTTTGAGACGATCCACGAATCGATCCAATTTTTTACTTCTTCATAAGACCGGAAGTGCTGGTCAGCCAGGCCGTGTGCCATTGATCGAAACAAGTGATAGTCAGAGGGAGCAACTTCTGGAGAAAACAGCGGGTGGGGTAGGACTTCCCATTTCAACATTTCCAAGTATGTCTTGACCACTTTCGCAACATGGGGTCGAGCATTGTCATGCTGCAAAATCACTTTATCGTGTCTCTCGTTGTATTGCGGCCGTTTGTCTTTCAATGGTCGGCTTAAACGCATCAGTTGCGTTCGATACCGATCGTCTGTGATTGTTTCAGTCGGTTTTAACAGCTCATAATACACTACGCCGAGCTGGTCCCACCAAATACAGAGCATGACCTTGGAGCCGTGAATATTCGGTTTGGCCGTCGACGTGGAAGCATGGC
>NW_022639518.1:1665050-1667551 GCF_010583005.1 Odontomachus brunneus | reverse complement strand
ACGTGGAAGCATGGCCAGGAACTCCCCATGATTTTCTGCGCTTGGGGTTATCGCAATAAACCCATTTTTCGTCCCCAGTCACAATGCGATGCAGAAATCCCTTCCGTCTTTGCCTTTCAAGCAGCTGTTCACAAGCAAACAAACGCCGTTCAACATCTCTCGGCTTCAATTCGTACGGCACCCAATTTCCTTGCTTCTGAATCATTCCCATGGCTTTGAGGCGTTTTGAAATGGCTTGTTGAGTCACTCCCAATGATCGTGCCAATTCTTCTTGATTTTGACACGAGTCTTGATCAGGTAATGCCTCCAATTCTGCATCTTCGAAAACCTTCTTTCTTTCACCGCTATGCCGGTCTTCGACGTCAAAATCACCGTTCTTGAAGCGTTGAAACCACTCACGACACGTTCTTTCACTAATAGCGGCCTCACCATAAGTATTTGAGAGCATTCGATGAGCCTCAGCCGCAGATTTCTTCATATTGAAGCAGAAAATTAAAACCTCCCGCAAATGACAAGAATTTGGCTCGTAAACGGACATTTTCAATCGAGAATAACTTTATAATGCAGACACAAATCGATTAATGTTTCTATGGGGTTATGTTGACAGATGCCCAAGTTTATTGTATGACGTCTACAATCTATTTATTTCGACCACCACTTACCGCTAAAGCTATCTATAGGAAAACGGCGGAAGCAAAGTTGTACACCTAATATAATATAATATATATAATATATATAATATAAGATATAATATATATAATATAATATATAATATATATATATATATATATATATATATATATATATATATACATATGTAATATTTTGCAAACGTATGCATTCGACAGTACGATGCGCAAGAAGAAAGTGACACATGATATTCTAATTACTAATGAGCACGTACACTGGGCTCCCGCGACAAGATTTTGCAAACGTTTGCGTGTTATGTATCATGGACAATATGATATGTAAAGGACGGTAAAGAACGGCTACAGAAACGGTAAAGAAACGGTAATGAAACGGTAAAGAACGGCTACAGAAACAGTAAAAAACGGTAATGAAATGGTAAAGAATGGTAAAGAAACAGTAAAGAACGGTAAAGAACGGGAATGAAACAGTAAAAAACGGTAAAAACGGTAGAGAACGGTAAAAAACCGATAATGAAATGGTAAAAAACAGTAAAGAACGGTTACAGAAACGGTAAAAAACGGTAATGAAATGGTAAAGAAACAGTAAAGAACGGTAAAGAATCGGTAAAGAATAGTAAAGAGACGGTAATGAAACGGTAAAAAACAGTAAAGAAACGGTTATCGAAACGATAACGACTACCAAAATAGTAAAAACGATTACCGAAACGGATATTCCGATATTTATATCAAAGGTATTGTCAGAAATATTCGTGTAAGATCAATCTTTTAAGCATCACAATGCAGCATTTTTTGTGCTAACACATCGATTTGTGATCGACAGTAAAATGCGCAGAAAAATAAAACAGGATATAATTACAAATGAACACGTGCAATAGTAAGATTTGCAGAAAATATGAAACAAGATACTATCACGAAGATCATAGAAATATGCATATTTTGCACATTTTGAAACATAAAATCATGAGTATTACATCAGCGCATAGTTTAGTCGAGGCCCAAGATACGAAACACAAGCAACAAATTGAAAGGCAAACATGAAGGAAAAATCAAAAAAGATATCGATGGTACAGTTTTTGCGTGACAGAGAACTCGGCTTGCGAGGAATAAATAAACGCGGTGTGAAAGAAAATATTGAAATTCTCAAGTTCTACTTTCTAAAAAGTTGGCCCCACGACTTAGTGCAGGAGCACGCCAATCAGATAGTGGAAAACGCACGTCGGATTATGACTGAGAATGCAAGTGAGATAAACACTAAATTGAATGAACTTATAATGCATCCAGATATCAGAGTGCTGAACAACTATAACATTCAAAATTTCTATATAAAAATTCCGGCAGGTAGTGGCAAGTTTACACGTATAGTGTTGTTCCATGATATACATTTATACGATGATTTGTGAAATGCTGATATGCCAATTTTGAAGATAGAGCGACACGATAAACGCGAACTTTATATGTGTTATCGAGACAATTTGAAGTGGCTAAAAATAGATGAAATCATTTCGATGAATCTAATGAATATGTATTTGAATTACCACGATGTCAACGATGTCAATGGGATCTGATATTCATGTCCGCGCATTAATTGATTGGTTGAATGATATATGAGAAATTCTCAGTGCAATCTTAAGTATCAGAATACATTTTTTTTTGTGCTGATACATCAATATGTGGATGCGGTTGACTGCAAGACGTCGTCAGACTGCATGTGCGACAGCGATAAGACGCGCGATATATGATGTTACTATTATTATTAACCCCTTCACTGTCGAGAACAAAGATCTTTGTTTTTTTGGACTTTGCCCAAACTACCGGAAAATCACAAATCTTTGTCCTATAAATAAATGCTCC
>NW_022639518.1:1664628-1665040 GCF_010583005.1 Odontomachus brunneus | reverse complement strand
TGCGTGTCTTTCCATTAACCTATAAAGAACATTTTCTTTTCGTAGCGTAAAACATGTCAAATTTCGTGCCAAAGCCGTTTTTGCGGGGAATTTTACTGCACTACTTTATTCAGAAGAAATCTGCAGCTGAAGCACACAAAATTCTTGTAGAAACCTATGGTTTCTACAAGAATTCAGTGATTGGTTTAACCGATTTAAAAACGGTGATTTTGATGTTCAAGATAGAGAACGCAGTGGTGCACCAAAAAAGTTTCAAGACAAAGAATTGGAAACATTACTTGCTGAAGATCCATGTCAGACGCAATCCGATGTTGCAAAATCATTAGGAGTTGATCGAACAACAGTTTCGAAACGTCTGACAACATTAGGAATGATACAAAAGGAAGGATCTTGGGTGCCATACGAACTGAAG
>NW_022639518.1:1654537-1664570 GCF_010583005.1 Odontomachus brunneus | reverse complement strand
GAAAGGTTTCTTACATCGTATTGTGACTGGTGATGAAAAGTGGATATACTACAGTAAACCCATGCGTAAAAAATCGTGGATTAAGCCCGACGAAGCAGTAACATCAACGCCAAAGCGGAATATCCACGGTTTCAAGCTCATGCTCTGCATTTAATGGGATCAGCTGGGGGTAGTGTATTACGAGCTGCTCCAACCCAACCAAACCATCACAGGAGATCTCTATCGACGACAATTGATGCGTTTGAGCCGAGCATTGAAAGAAAAACAGCCACAATATGAGCAAAGACACGATAAGGTGATTTTGCTGCATGATAAGGCTCGGCCGCATGTCGCGTCACCGATCAAAACATACCTGGAAACGCTGGAATTGGAAGTCCTACCCCACCCGCCGTACTCTCCAGACATTGCGCCTTCTGATTACTATTTATTTCGATCGATGACTAACGGCCTGGCTGAGCAGCACTTCACTTCGTATGAAGAGACGAAAAAATGGATCGATTCGTGGATAACCGCAAAAGAAGTGTCGTTTTTTCGACGTGGAATTCAAATGCTGCCAGAAAGATGGGAAAAAGTAGTCTCCAGCGATGGGCAATACTTTAATTGACTTGTTTTTTTATTATTTTTTTTAAATAAAGGATTTATTTTCACAAAAAACGGCGAGAACTTATTCACACTCCCAATAAATACTCTGGCAGTGAAGGGGTTAAGGAGCATATTAGGCTGTGTTGATTTTGCACATTTGTTAGAGCAACCCTCTCCAAATGAGACATGTTTGTTAGAAAAAGATGGTGATGGACCATATGAAAGTCATCCAGGAATCGCCGACAAATAGTTCAAGTTTGAATCGTGAGATACAAAGAAAAATGTTGTACGCGGCAGAATTTCGGAGATCATATAGACACCTATCAGAGAAGATGATTTTAATAGAAAACCTTCCACATAAGTTTTTAAAAAATAGATTGTATAATTCAGACTTTTATATTTTTAAATAATAATAACCGAGTTTTAGCAATATTCGAGGAAGACCACAGACGCGGAGTGGTGGTTGGGACAAATTATACGTAAGTTTACATCCAAATTTCATGTTTCTGTATAGAACATAAACGTTAAAATTAATCTTTAAATTAAAATCTTTGATTTTAGAAGATGTATATGAATCAACTGACAGCGATGAGAATGACGAGATAGAAGTACAGTCGGCCAATGGTGAGAGAGCAGACAACATTTATAATTTGTCATCAAATTTTCGATTTTTTTCTGTATAGAAAAGTGTTAAAATTAATATTTAAATTTGATTTCAGAACATATAGAAGTCATCGATATCGCCGACTCTGATAAAGAGGATGACGACATCGATATCGCTGACTCTGATGAGGAGGATGACGACTTCGATAAAAAAGGAGGAGGATAATATAGGAGTAATTGATATCGCCGACAGCGAAGAGGATGACATAATTATAATAAATTAAACTAACAATAATTATAAATAAAATTATAATAATAATTATTATTATTAGGCATTATTATTATGCATTATTAAGTATTATAAAATAAAAGATGTACAATGTTATAATTAATAATCAAAATTTATCCTCCCCCAAATCCCTACCATTACAATATACTTATGCCAGTAAAAACCAGTAAACGACGGTAAAAAGAACCGTTACCGGAACAAACGGTTACCGTAACAAACAGGCAAAAGAAAATGTTAAAAAAAACTATCGAAACGTTAATAGCAAAAAAAACGACAAAGAACGGCTATCGAAACGGTAAAATACAGTAGAAACGGTAAAAGCGAATACCAGAATGGTTTAAACGTTAATAAATATGTCTTTAATTTAAGGGATTTAATTTAGAAGACGGAGAAAACATTTGTATATTAAAAAATAACAAATATTTATTATTAAATGTCAAACAATTCTTTCTGACGCTGAGACAACCACCAATTAAATATTTTTAGTACATTTTGTAACGCACAGTGTTTTGTATGATTATTACACCGTAAAATATTGGCTGCATCCAGTTTGTCCAATTAAGCCATATCCTCGTAATTCGCGTCCAGAGTCTCAACGATCACCTTGCCCCGCACATCATCATCGAGGAGATTCACCAGCCACTCTCGCTTCTCGTATCCCTTGACGTAGACGAGTTTGGATTCTTCGTTGGTTTCGCTGGCCACAGCGTCTGTGATCAAACGTTTCGCGGGACGATTCCATCCTTCCATTACAGACCATGATGATTAGCCGTCAACCACGCTGCTTTCGATTTGTGCTCTCGTGAGAAGATGTCACAGCATAGAACTCGCAAAGACATAATGGGAGAGAACAGTTTCATTCCTAAATATCGTTATCCCTTTTACGATAAATTTCATTTCAACCGTGAATCCTTGCAGGTCTACAAATGTAGGCATGTTCATTTTTATGTGAGTTTACGCACAATGTTGGTCAGAGGATTGTACTCCACAATGCAATCGTGCAGAATGAGGCATAAGCTGTGGTATCCATCGGTATATTTTCCTTGTAGTCGAATTCAATTCTCACGTCGACGGTGGCGCTCTTGATGAATTCGTTTTGGCGCAAGCAATCAATGACCGTACACGGACAATGAGTAAGAAATTGTATGGGATCGAAAAACACATTGCCGTTGCAATGATCCGAATATCGATCGTTACAAAAAAAACGATACAAGAACAAATTAGAGACATCGAAGAACATCACGCGACAAGAAATCATGCAAAAACGCGCGAGTAAATAAACCGCCGAACATCCGCCATGCACAGCGAATCAAGCGAGATTCGCAAATATAACGCGCCGCGAATTCCAGATTAAATCAGATTCCGATCATCCACTCTTTCGAGAGATCAGAATCCAATCCGCTCTTGAAACTCCGAGTTCTAGAAAAATCCGAACCTTCGATACCGAGTAAGATTACTGCACCATCTTCTCGAATACCGTTCCTGGTGGACTTCCGTTCGCGAATACGCGACAAGAGTCGCTCCGCCGTCGGCTCACAAATACGTGACATCGACATTGTTCCAAAAACCGTTCCTGCCAGATTTCTGTTCGCGGATACGCGACAGGAGTCACTCCGCCATCGACTCACGAATACATGACATCGACACTGTTTAACCAGATCGCTCCAGGCAGACTTCCGTTCGCGGATACGCGACAGGAATCACTCCGCCGTCGGTTCACGAATACGTGACACCGACCCTGTTCCGAATATCGTTCCTGGTGGATTCCCATTCGCGAATACGCGACAGGAATTGCTCCGCTATCGGCTCACGAATACGTGACGTCGATATTATTTCGTACACCGATCCTCGCAGACTTCCGTTCGCGAATATGCAACAGAAGTCACTCCGCCATCGGCTCATGGATTCGTAACGCCGACACTGAGAAATACCGTAATCCGTAAGATTCCACGGCCATCGAAGATCCTGGAATCAATCTACCAGGAGGGCGCTTTAACACGACCTTCACATCGTTCACCGGATCTCGACCTCGCTTTAATGCTAGCGAGATCACACTGTTATCCAAGTCGCAGCGTGCGAACTCACTTCCGTAACATCAAAGCCTCGCTCCGTTGCAGCGCAGCTTCAACACCGTGTCATCCGGACCCGCGACAGAATCCCACCGCCGTCGACTCTCAAGGACCGAGTCGGCCTCCGAATTACTAGAAACCGCACTCGGGAAACGAGATCAGGATCACTACCGCGGCGTATAGGCGCGTCTGCGACACCGTATCTTCCGCATCCGCGATCTCGCACGTCGAATGAGTCGGACTCATTCGACAACCAAGGCAAACAAAGCCAACTAAGGCTTCGCGCACACAGACGGACAGCCGCAGCAGCCTCTGACGCACTGAATATCCGATCTACGAGAGACCTCATTGTATCCGAGTTACCGCCACCGAGGCGATCCACCGAACGCAGCTCCGCTGCAATATCGCTTATACCATGCTGCATCGCATAGCAGCTGAGAAAGATATTATCAACCGGCATTTAAAGAGACGAGAGGCTGAGAAAGTCAACAGACGGATTCACGTCGAAAGTAACGACGCGACAACAATACCGACCGCGTCCCGCGCACCGCGCACAACGTCACGCAAGCCATCATCTAAACAAAGCCTCTGACAAGCGTGTATACAATCGACCGAAAACCAACGACGTCGACACCAAACATCTTATTTAATGTATAGTAGCAACTGATTTTAAATATACGACCAAGTTTCATTTTGATTGCACAGTTTCCAAATTATTCCGCCTCCTACGAACCCGAACCGGCGAGCAGCGCATCGCGGTTACACCGTTCTCACATCCATAATATGATTTGCGGAAACATGCGTATATATCGTACAGAACGGCGTATCTCTGTTTATCGAAATTCAAATTCATATCGTCGTACGGATAAAATTCCGAGTTGAGATAGAGTTTCACGTTAGGCAGCTTACAGTGGTCGAATATGGCAACATTACCAGTGAGAGAATTCTTTCGACCAGTCTGCAGAGCAAAGATGACGTAATGCGGCTTCTACAGCTGAGTCGCGGTTTTGACAACCCACGAATGCTTGGTCGTGCTCTGTAGGAGTGGAAATTCATGCAAATCCCACGAGCAAAAACTCATGCTCAAATATCGGCTGTTTTCCAGAGTTCGCAGCATAGACAGTCTGTTTACATCTTTTAGCATAACGTGAGGCATTCGCCATTGTATTTTGAACAAATCAATCTTTGAATCAGAGTTTGCGTGTCCCACCACGCAATTGTAGTCGTTGCGTGAACATATCAAGATCAATTCGTGACGAGCGTTGATTACGATCCGTTTGTAGTCCTCACAAAAGCCTAGCAATGTGTTGAGCGGAACACAATAATTAAAGTATCCCACAAACATGTTCCTCGAGAGATCCTAACCGTTCCCCAATAATAAATTTTTGTCACGAGTCAGCGATACATAGTGTTTGAGCGTGCTCGCTACTCCAACGTTTCTGCAGTGGTCAATCTCCATACCATTAAGTTCGTACCGGATTTCATCGAACAGGAAGGCCGCGGAATTATTTGTCAACATCTCAACTGCCTGGTTATCGCCTTCTATCCTCGTTTGCATAAACTTGCCCTCGATGTAGAGAAAACTCTCACATGGTAACGTGTACAAATCCTGCTGTTGTATCGGTATTCGTATCTCGTCACTGTGTCCAAAAGGTATATTAGCGTACGGATTGTACATGTGAATCTCGATCTTGACGATGCGATCGTCCAAAATGGGCTCACTCCCAATGTTCAAAATGTCTACTATCTTCACGTATTTTTTCACACGATGAATCCCAAAGATCTTAAAAATGCAATGTTGGCTGCGCTAAGTTTCTTATTTTTCTTGATGCAGTCGTTTATAATCGTCCTCTTGGTCGGAAAAATGTCGCTCACGTATTTAGCCTGACTCGCTTCGTTCAATACGAGCATCTCAGGTGTCCTATCGCCGCCGCTGCACGTGCAACCTGACGATTATCTCTTCTCCACGGAAATCAAGCAATCGATCGTGTTGATCTACAACACGTATCGTCAAATCACGCTCCGTGCAAGATCGTGTAACGATCCGTCCGAACGACATCGTAACGATTAGCAAACAACGCGAAACAGTCAAAAGTAAATGTAAATATCGCGCATAGCAAACGAGGACATATAAACACCGCGACAATCAACAACAAAAACGATCAAAATCAATGTATAAAAAACGACGCGAAAACCTCGAAAGAAAGCAGTCTTCCGAGACACTCTGTTGAACAGAGCCAAAGCTCTGACAGCAGAAACTCCTCTCGAACACCGTTGCCAAAAGCACCGCATCCTAGATCCTCCTCGATACCGCTCCATTGATTCGTTGGATACGTAGAGTCGACATCCTCAATACCGCTCCGCCGACTCGTTGGATTCGTAAAGTCGACATTCTCGATACTGCTTCATCGACTCGTTGAATTCGTAGAGTCGACATCCTCGTAGACTTATTGGATACGTAAAGTTCACATTCGTAATACAACTCTGTCGACTCGGACAGTCGACATCCGCGAAGACCTGTCAGATACAAAAGATCTACATCCGAGACACCGCTCGACCATCCGACGAACTTCGAATCGTCGGGAGTCGCATCCGCGTAACTCAACGTCATAAGGTACCTCTCGATAGCGTTCACCCGCGCTCGAGGGGTCACCAAAGTCGCATTTATGCGACTTAATTACCTCCTACCGCAGTGCCCTGAGACCGCGATATTGCACTCGCTAGATACGCGCAGGCAACGCCAAACCGTGACGGCTCGATCGCTGCACGGCATCACGCATTAGAAGAACTGTCAATTTTTCGCCGAATAATGGATCTTGCCGCGACAAGATTTAGAGATCCGAGTATAAATATCTCGCCGCGAGCGCGAGACAATCAACGCGTCACAACACCGACCGCGTTCCGCGGCCACAAGCGGCCCCGGCGTTTCCGAACCGTCAGCGACAAACATAAACAGACTCGCACGGCGAGCAAAAACTCGACCATCAAACCAACGGCATCGAAAAGCCTTGTAAATACGCATTGTACATAGCTATTTGAGTTAAAATAGATATCATTTAATACCTATACCACTGTCTCCATATTTATTACATCTGCCACGAATCCGGAACGCACCGACTCACAGCATATCCCGCACCAAACGCAAATAGCGTTACAAGTACTCAATAAAACGTAACTTTTTAGTGTTTTGGAAAGCTCTCGCGATAAGCTACAAGAATATGTAATAAAAATAGAGATTTCCGTTTAAAAAAAACATTAATGACCTTGACCTGATTTTGACAGGTCACTCAAAATCAAATACACATATTCATCATGTGTTTCCCTTCAAGCCATGCAACTTTCGTTAGAAAAATTTTTCAATAAAATCATCGATTTGAGAGATAATCGACCATATCACTTAAGGTGAAACACCCTGTATATAGTTTTTTCTGATATTCTGAGAATATTTTGGAAATATTCTAAACATATTTCTTACATTATTCATAGTTCTACAAAATATTAAACATAATTTATTTATTACATTTTAGACAAAATTTACATAATCTGTGTGCAGTCAATGTTCTTAGAATATCCCCAGCATATTACTTATATATACGAACTTTCCGAATAAATTCCATAATATATGTAGAATCTACGATATGCATGCAAAATATGATATTGTAAGATCCATATTACTTAACCTTGTGCTTTGTATCAGGCACACATTCTGATTGTATTTATATTCTTGATATTCACCAATAGTTTAATGAAGTAGGACTTTAAATATATGTTTAACAAACACTTCATTACGCTTTATTGAACATTTTCCCCTACGACCACACACAAAGTACTTCAAGTTAATAGTCACGTAGAATTATCTTTACTTAACTTACTCGAAACCCCGATGGGTAATTATCACGATGCATTTACTTATACTTAATCAATTTGCACGATTCAAAGTCAAAAGTAAATAATCCATGCTAAATCCAATAGTTCAAACAACACTTATGCCGCTGAACATTAACTCCGCTTAATCGTAACAAATGGATCAGCATCAAAACGGAAGAACCGCTATCGGCACAAAAGCTGCAAAAGAGACTTGCTCCACGAAAGAATACAGTTAACGAAGAAACCCAAGCATAAAATGGTCGCTTTAAATTGCACGCTTCTTAATATATATTGGGAGTGTGCATTAATTTTAAAAGATTTTCAAAAGATAGCGTAACTAGTACTAAATCGCATCGGGCCATACTGTTGCTACCTTCATGTCAAAGCACCATCATGTCAAAGCACCATCATGTGGTTTTCAATATGTGTCATTTTGCCGAAGTGTAAACAACATTGTTTTTTTTTTAGCATTGAATATGTCGAATTTTGTGTTAATAAAACGCAATTTGCGAGAAGCTTTGCTTTTTTGCTTCCATTTAAAGAAAAGTATTGCTGAAAGTCAACGAATGCTGTCGGAAGCTTATGGTGATCATACTCCATCGATTTCAACATGTGAGTACTGGTTTCGACGCTATAAAAAAGGTGATTTTGACACGAAAGACAAGGAAAAACGTTCAGGCCAGCTGAAAAAGTTTGAAGATGAGGAAGTGGAAGCTTTACTCGATCAAGACCCGAGTCAAACGCAAGAAGACATTGCAGAATCATTAAATGTTGATCGATCAATGATTTCCAGACGTTTAAAGGCCATTGGAATAATTCAAAAGCAAGGAAATTGAATGCCGTACGAGTTGAAGCCGAGGGACGTCGAAAGGCGCAAAATGACTTGTGAATTGTTGCTTCAAAGACACAGAAAAAAAAGTTTTTTACATGGTATCGTGATGGTTGATGAAAAATGGATACGTTATGATAATCCAAAGCCCAAAATATCATGGTGCAGGTCAGGCGAACCATCAACATCGACGGCAAAGCCGAATATTCATGGCGTCAAGCTCATGCTCTGTATTTGGTGAGATCAGCTGGGTGTAGTGTATTATGAGCTGCTCCAACCCAACGAAACCATCACTGGGGAACGCTACCAACAACAATTGATGCAATTGAGCCGAGCATTGAAGCAAAAACGGCCAGATTACGCGATAAAGTGATTTTCCTGCACGATAACGCTGGGCCACATGTTGCGAAACCGGTCAAAGAAACGTTAGAAGCGCTTAACAGGGATGTCCTACCACACCCGCCGTATTCCCCAGATATTGCTCTTTCCGATTATCATCTATTTCGATCGATGTCTCATGGCCTGTCTGAGCAGCGCTTCCATTCTTATAAGGATACCAAAAAATGGATCGATTCGTAGATAGCCTCAAAAGATGTGTCGTTTTTTCGACGTGGAATCCACCTATTACCAGAAAGATGGGAAAAAGTAGTGGCTAGCGATGGACAATATTTTGAATAATCAATTTATAACCATTTTTTCACAATAAAGCCGTATTTTTACCAAAAAATCCTTTAAAATTAATGCACACTCCCAATAATAAAGCCAGATGGCGTTCAAATAGAACTTCTATACTATGACAAGCTTTCCTCCAATACATTTAGATGGCAAAAATATGTCAAATTTAGCCATTTCTTACAATATTCTGTACGCGATATCCTGAGAATATTCTTAGAATATATTAAATATTCGTATCTAGTATATACTGCTTACGATATCCTCGGTATATTTTCAGAATATTACGTATATATATATAGGGGATTCCGTATGAATTCAGAATATCCGGAGAATATCCTGTACTATCTGAGTTTGGTCTGCCATATTGAATCCGCCATTTAAATCTTAAATTATTGACTACATATACATAATCACATTTAAATCTTGAATTATTGACTACAGATTCATAATCGGCGATCCTAAACACATTTGAAATGTGAGTTTCATTAAGATCTAATAAGGAGATGCCATAACCTGTTAAATTTATTTCTGAATGAGACAGCATGTTCGCTAGCTACGATGTTAAGCATCAACATCCTAATTGGGATTTGTACCAATGGGCCTTTGTTTATGAGAAATTACAATATAAAGTTTGGATTGCGAGACTATATCACGGGTATGGGTAAAAATGCGATTGTTTTTCAGCGAGGTGGCCTGGCCGAGCAGACTAGGGTTTCCACATCGAAAATTTTTGAGCCGGCAGCGAGCGTTCGAAACCCGGCGACGAGTTATCCTTGTGCGGTTTTTTTTTTTCTTACCTTAGGGCATGTAATTAATGTTTTTCGAATATGATACATTTGTTTTGCATATGTCTCATTTTTATCTATTAATTAGAGGTAATTAGGGAAGTGTCAGGCTTGTTTAACGCAAACACAAATATAGACACGTATTTTGCATTGCTTACAATACAATGTATATTTTAGTACATATTAAAACGTTATTGATGCTGATGATAAGAAAGTGATTGTATGCATATAGCATCACCTTGAATGTCCAAATGTATACTTTCATCGCCTGTAAATAAATCAAGATAGTTGTATATTCTCGTGATCATATTTTTAACCTGCCTATAAAAGTAAA
>NW_022639518.1:1651613-1651878 GCF_010583005.1 Odontomachus brunneus | reverse complement strand
AGAGGTAATTAGGGAAGTGTCAGGCTTGTTTAACGCAAACACAAATATAGACACGTATTTTGCATTGCTTACAATACAATGTATATTTTAGTACATATTAAAACGTTATTGATGCTGATGATAAGAAAGTGATTGTATGCATATAGCATCACCTTGAATGTCCAAATGTATACTTTCATCGCCTGTAAATAAATCAAGATAGTTGTATATTCTCGTGATCATATTTTTAACCTGCCTATAAAAGTAAATATTCTACGACAAATAC
>NW_022639518.1:1645232-1651603 GCF_010583005.1 Odontomachus brunneus | reverse complement strand
AACGTCATCTAACTGTGAGCCGCAGGAACTAAGTTTACCACCTAATACATTGCATTGTAAGCAATGCAAAATACGTGTCTATATTCGTGTTTGCGTTAAACAAGCCTGACACTTCCCTAATTACCTCTGATTAATAGATAAAAACGAGACATATGCAAAACAAATATATCATATTCGAAAAACATTAATTACATGCCCTAAAATAAGAAAAAAAACCGCACAAGGATAACTCGTCGCCGGGTTTCGAACGCTCGCTGCCGGCTCAAAAATTTTCGATGTGGGAACCTCAGTCTGCTCGGCCACGCCACCTCGCTGAAAGACAATCGCATTTTTAACCATATCCGTGATACAGTCTCGTAATCCAAACTTTATATTGTAACTCATAACAAAGGCCCATTGGCACAAAATCCCAATTAGGGTGTTGATGCTTAGCATCGCAGCTAACGTGCTATGTCTCGTTCAGAAATCGATTTAGCAGGTTGTGGCATCTCCTTGTAAGACAATTTTACCATTTGGCTCACCATATTGGGTCTTGCTGTATTGGATCATAGCATCTCAATGTTCATATTTAAACCTATACTTTGCATTCTGGCGGAAGTTTTATCTTTAAAAGGTTTTTTGCTGTTCTGGCATAATCGATTTCACGTGAAATAACTTGTAACCGCGATGCGTTGCGTACCGGATTACGCTCGCCGGTTCGGGTTCGTAGGAAGCGGAATAATTTTGAAACAGTGAAATCAAAAATAAACTTGGTCGTATATTTAAAATCAGCTGCTATTATACATTAAATAAGATGTTTGGTGTCGACGCCGTTGGTTTTCGGACGACTGTATACACGCCTGTCAGAGGTTTTGTTTAGGTGATGGCTTGCGAGACGTTGCGCGCGGTGCGCGGAACACGGTCGGTATTGTTGTCGCGTCGTTTCTTTTAGACGTGAATCCGTCTGTTGACATTTCCGCGGCTTGTCTATTTAAATGCCGGTTGACAATATCTTTATCAGCTGCTAGGCGATGCAGCCGGATATAAGCGGTCTTGCGTTGGATCGCCTCGTTGGCGATAACTCGGATGCAATGATGTCTCTAGTAGATCGGATATTCGGTGCGTGACAGAGGCTGCTTCGGCAGTCCGTCTGTGTGCGCGGAGTCTTAGTTGGTTTTGTTTGTCTTGGTTGCCGAATAAGTCCGGCTCGTTCGTGCGAGATCACGGATACGGAAGATACGGTGTCGCCTATGCGCCGCGGAGTAATCCCGATCTCGCTTCCCGAGTACGGTTGCTAATACGGATGCGGTTGTAATACGGAGGCTAGTTCGCGTTCTTGCGAGTCGACGGCGGTCGATCTGTCGCGGATCAGTATGATACGGTATCGAAGCTGCACTGCAACGGAGCGAGGCTTCGATGCTACGCGAGTGAGTTCGCTCGCTGCGACTCGGTATGATCTCGCTCGCTTGAACGCGAGGTCGAGATCCGGTTAACGATGTGAAGGTCGTTAAAGCGCCCTTCTGTCGGATGGATTCCAAGACCTTCGGTGGCCTTGGAATCTTACGGATTACAGTATTTCTCAGTGTCGATGTCACGAATCCGTGAGCCGACGGCGGAGTGACTCTGTCGCGTATTCGCGAACGGGAATCCACCAGGAACAGTATTCGGAACAGAGTCGGTGTCACGTATTCGTGAACCGACGACAGAGTGATTCCTGTCGCGTATCCGCGAACGGAAATATGCCAGGAACGGTATTTGGAACAATGTCGATGTCACGTATTCGTGAGTCGACGGCGAAGTAACTCCTGTCGCGTATCCGCGAACAGAAATCTGCCAGGAACGATATTCGGAGCAATGTCGATGTCACGTATTCGTGAGTCGACGGCGGAGTGACTCTTGTCGTGTATTCGCAAATGGAAGTCCACCATGAACAGTACTCGAGAAGATGTTTCAGTAGTTTTACTCGGTTTAGGATTTCTCTAGAACTCGGTGTTTCAAGAACGGATCGGATTCTGATCTCTCGGAAGAGCGGATGATCGGAATCTGCTTCGATCTGAATTCGCGTCGCATTTTACATACGAATCTCGCTTGATTCGCTGTGTATCGCGGATATTCAGCAATTTATTTACTAGCGCATGTTTTCTTGTCGCGATGCTCTTCGGTGTCTCTAATCTGTCTTTGTATCATTTTTCCGTAACGATCGATGTTCGGCTCGTTACAAACTCATATACAGGATGTCCCACCTAACTTGAACATTTTAAATATCTCGCTTTTATGATAGAAAGATGCAAAAGGGGAACGTTATTCTGTTCGAGGAGATAAATACTGTAGAATACCATAAATTCTTCTTAAGGTCATATTTTTGGGATTTCAAAGTCATTGTCATTTTTTTATATGAAACTACATATTTTTATCATCGCGATATGATAGCCAAAATCAAGACGAATCTCCAACGACCTACAATACTATGACACTCACGTGACGTTCAGTGTGAAAAATTTACAAAAACTGTGCAAGGAAGTAATTAGTGACGGAGAGATTAATTAAAACCACAGATAGTTTAATAATATAAATTTTATTTTAACAAGTGTTCTGAATGATGTTCACTAACCTCAATACATTTATGTAAACTAGATTATCATAAAAAATAAACTATTTTCAAATCCTAATATTTGTAGATACTAGCATTAAACCGACTAATTAGTAAACACGTTCTTTGTAGCTTCAATATCAACATATCTTATTAAGTTATATTTATTATTCTCCTTTCATTTACGATTCAGAAATCCGTTGTGATTTATTCGAGCTGATGATTGCGAGATATTACGTTATTTTCATATTCAAGGTTACATGAAGGTCATAGTATTGTAGATCGTTGAATTTGTCGCGACCTTGGTTATCATATTGTGATGATAAAAAAAATGTAGTTTCATATAAAAAAAATGACAATGACATTGAAATCCTAAAAAATATCATTTTCAAAAAATGTCTTGTTTTTTTATAGCATTTGTCTTCTCGAATTGAATAATTTCCTTTGGCATCCTGCTATAAAAATAAGTAAGATATTTAAGATGCTTAAATTAGGTGACACCCTGTATATGCTCAAATTAATTTGTAAATTTTTCTGTAGAACTATGTACGTGGCTAATTGTATTGATCTTGTCTACTTTTTAGCAATGTGTTTTTTAATATTATATAGAGTCGCAACGCGCGGATGTCAGCGCGCGGTGATTGGAAAAACAACACACCACTGCCTATACTTATATCGCTGCACTCCTACATCTCGCCTCGGCGCGGTATGGCAAGACGTAGGATCGTAGCGATGTAAGTCGCGTGCTGACATCCGTCTGTTATATTACTAAGTCGCGAGCGCTTCTCCCTTAACCATTCAGCGTGCGTTTTTTCTTAAGCCTTTACAATTAATTTCTCGGTTATTATTAAGAACATCGCAAAACGGTATGGGACTGTTATACTCATCTCAATCCGCTTTACGTCCTCACGAGAGATTGTGAAGGTAATCTGGGACACTTTGTATGTTTAATGTGTTGTTTTAACATTTTATTACTTTCTATTATACACAGGTTTGGGCGATTTTTAATATTTTTTAAATACTATATAACATAAAAACCTATTTCAATTCCGTGACCTCAGGTCCACCCTCCCCTTATGAATCTCGAGCGATTCGTTGCGCACAGGACGATAAAGTAAAGGGAATAGTGTTAAGCGGTGCAAGTAAAAAATTAGCCGAAATGTACGTGCCGAGCTCTGCCGTAAAAGCTCGTGAATATTTTGTAATCGTGATTGTTTGATATGCTCTTAATTTCATTGGGAAAAATATATGAAAACCATTGTATAAACAAAAATATTCTACATATATGTTAAATAACGATAAAATTATTTTATAAAGTAAAACAGTTATATATCCATTACTTTAACTCAAAAATATAATTGCGTTTCCATTATTGTCATTAATAAAAAAAAATATCATTATATAAATTTTTATTGAAAAAAGTAATTTATAACAATAATCGATATTATATAGTAAATAATTACGTCTCAAATTTGCAAACTAGAAATAAATATCAAGTCAATAATCCGTCATTTATCTTATTTGCACTTAAAAGATATATTTAAGGAATTACAAATCCTATTCTGTTTTTATCTGCTATCATATACTATTAACAAATCGTATAACATTTTCACTGGCATATTATAAGTCAAAGGAGAGTATGCAAATTGGAGGTTTGGGAACTGTAATTCAAACAAGAAAACGTTACATATTCTTATGTATTTTGAGTCGTAGAATTAAAAAATAACCATGAAAATTAGGGAACTAGCGAGGAAAACTTAGGAAATTAAGAAAAATGGAAAAAACATGAAATCGTAAAAATTCTCGAACGTAATTTTTTACGTTTATTCTTGCGTAAATTTTTCTTGTTATTTTGAGTCGCAAAATCTTGAGTCAACTATCTGGAATTACTCAACATATGTACAAGGTGTGCAAAAAGTTCCGGCTCGGCGAAATACCTTAAGAAATATAGTTGTTGAAAAAAAATATTTGAGAAAAGTTGTAGGGCTTAAAAATATCTATTTACTCCCTTTATCAGTTTAACCTTCGGTTACGTGGCCAAGATCAGGTAAAGCTCATCTTGAATTTTTTAAATAGGACCATTCATTTTTATCATATTACATATTCTTATAGCCGTCCTTGAGATTTTTTTAAAATGCTATAATTATATTTACATTATGTCAGCTGTCTGAAGTTATCGAGGTTTTTATAGTAAGATATCTAGTCAATGAAGGCAATATCCGTATTGCATATATCTATGTGCAATTACGTACATCAGTATAATAAAAATGATATAAAAATAATATATATCCTGTATTCATTAATATACTAACAAAAATATATTGAATAAATGTCGGAAATAAAAAATAAGGGGTCCCAATTACAAAATTCAAAGTAATCTTCGACTGATCTTGGCGACGTAAGCGAAGGTAAAACTCATAAATGTAAGCGAAGGTTAAACTCATAAAGGGAATAAATAGATATTTTTAAACCTTACAACTTTTGTTTAAAACATTTTTTTCTACAGCTATATTTTTTTCTCGTGGTATTTCGCCGAGCCGGAACTTATTGCATACCTTGTACATATGTTGAGTACTTCCAGATAGTTGACTCGAGATTCTGTAATACAAAATAACATGAAAAAAATAACGTAAGAATAAACGTAAAAAAATGATGTCCAGAATTTTTACGATTTCACGTTTCTTTCTCATTTTTCTTATTTTCCCCGTTAGTGTCCTAATTTTCATGACCATTTTCGAATTCTACGACTTAAAATACATAAGAATATGTAACATCTTTTCGTTTGAATTATATTTCCCAAAACCAAACCCAATTTTGCATACTCTCCTTTATAATAGACATTTCAAATATATTGAAATAAATTCAAATATGCAAACAATTATTCATAAAACATCAAACATTAATTAATTAAAAAATAAATACTATCCTTACCTTCGTATCCATGACTTAAAATGCAAAGAAACAAACAATCATAGTTGATGCCATGTTCACTTGGAATGTTTTTTATTTTTTCTAGCATTTCAGTTTTTTTCAAATTTTCAAGTAGGTAAACTTTGAATCCAAAAGCTTGAAATGTTTCAGATAGATTAATACAATCTGCATTTGTACCAAATCGTGCTTCGTACTAAAAACATAAATACAGATATAAAAATACAAAATTTATATATATTTACATAATATATTCAGAAATATAATATATTGGGAGTGTACATTAATTTTAAAGGATTTTCAAGAGATGGCGTAACTAGTATTATATCGTATCGAAGCTGAAGCTTTTCTGGTCAACTTGTGAATACATGTAGAATACATGTGCATAAGCGACATCGACTTCCCAGACAGCACAGGACATCAATAGGACATCCATTTCATGTCCATTTTACGTCCGTATGTCCAGGGTTATGAGGTGGACGTAATACTAATAAATATAACTACATATATGTGTGTGTGTGTGTGTGTGTGTGTGTGTGTGTGTGTGTACATGTATATATATATATATATATATATATATATATATATATATATATATATATATATATATATATATACAGGGTGAATATTATATACCGGAACACCTGAATATCTCGAAAACAAAGCGTTGTATAAAAAAATGTTAAATAGAAAAGTTGTAGGGTTTAAAAAGATCTATTTTATGATATTAGCAGTTTGACCTTGAGTTGCGTCATAAAGATCAGGTCAAGGTCACAATGATGTTTTTAAATGGATACCCCCATTTTTTATTGTATATTCTTGTAGCTTATCTCGAGAGCTTTCCAAAACACTATACTTAAGTATTTTTTCGTTA
>NW_022639518.1:1637758-1645052 GCF_010583005.1 Odontomachus brunneus | reverse complement strand
TGCCTCTATCGTTCCAATTAAAAGAAATAAGAACGAGAAGAAATAATTAAAACCGTCTTTTGGTGTAAACAATATGCTATTACTCTTTATAAAGTGACATTTAATTGTTTTGAAAAATTTATTCACGATATTTGTTTTTTCGGTGTCTGTTTGCATTCTAGTCGCCATTTTGGGTTCGCCATTTTGAATTTTCAAAAAGGCCATACGTCATCGCAAACTAGACATTTCAATGAAAATTTTAAGCCCTTTTAAAGAATTTTATCTAAAAAATTGAAATGGGCAGGGGGGTGGCCGATTTGACAGAGAACACCCCATATATATATTTATTTATTTATTTATTTATTTATTTATTTATTATTGTTGCTACTTTCATGTCAAAGCACTATCATGTAGCTTTAGTTTCCAGTATGTGTTCTTTTGCCGAAGTGTAAACAAGTGTAAACAACATTGTTTTTTTTTTTAGCATTGAATATGTCGAATTTTGTGTCAATAAAACGCAATTTGCGAGAAGCTTTGCTTTTTTGCTTCCATTTAAAGAAAAGTACTGCTGAAAGTCAACGAATGCTGTCGGAAGCTTATGGTGATTATACTCCATCGATTTCAACATATGAGTACTGGTTTCGACGCTATAAAAAAGGTGATTTTGACACGAAAGACAAGGAAGAACGTTCAGGCCAGCCGAAAAAGTTTGAAGATGAAAAATTGGAAGCTTTACTCGATCAAGACCCGAGTCAAACGCAAGAAGAACTTGCAGAATTCCTGGACATGTACTTTGACATTTTCTTTCTGAAGTTAACTTCGTTTCAACTAAACGAAATTATACGAAGAATAAGAAAAAACCAAGCACTCAAATTCATAATATTGTGAACCCTCATATGTAGTTATAAAGAAATAATAAATTTTATCCTTTAACATGTTTATTTCTTTTCTTTTCCTCAAAAGCGTCTTTTTCTGTATTCACATTTATATTCTTCAATAAACTCCAGAAATTCCTACGATGCTGACGTTTACATGGGTAATACTCTTCCTCACTCCTCACCCCTCCCCGCGTCTCAACATAAAAATCAAAGAAACCGCGACCAAACATCGCATAACCATAACTGTCCAGACCTGCTCTCGCTTCTCTGCCTATCTCGCTCTTCTAACTTTCAGGAAACATCTTTTCTTTGAATTTTCCGGTGACATCTCCCACCCTCAACTTCTCAACGTGAGGAACGATGCAAGGAGTGGAAAGAACCAATCTCCGTGAATAACCATAGCTGACCACTAAACGAACCAATAGATCATCCTTACTCTTACACGTAGCATCTGACGACTACCCCCTCCCGCTAGCCCCCTCCCCACCATTGTCTAACGTTTAGTAGATCCCTTTTCGCCTAAATTTTCCAGGTCACATTCAGCATTCTCAACTTCTCGAAGTAGACGACGAGGCGGAGGGGCCTTCCGGTAAAAACCAATCACCATGAATATCCATACCTGACCACTAAACGAACAAATAGCATAGACCTCACCCTCATACAGGAGCATCCGACGACTCCCCCCTCCCCCTAGTTCCTCCGTTGACACCTACTCCTTCTCGATTGATGAGCGCGTCGAGAAGGAGTAGGTGTCAACGGAGGAACTAGGGGGAGGGGGGAGTCGTCGGATGCTCCTGTATGAGGATGAGGTCTATGCTATTTTTATGTTGAGACGCGGGGAGGGGTGAGGAGTGAGGAAGAGTATTATCCATGTAAACGTCAGCATCGTAGGAATTTCTGGAGTTTATCGAAGAATATAAATGTGAATACAGAAAAAGACGCTTTTGAGGAAAAGAAAAGAAATAAACATGTTAAAGGATAAAATTCATTATTTCTTTATAACTACATATGAGTGTTCACAATATTATGAATTTGAGCGCTTGGTTTTTTCTTATTCTTCGTATAATTTCGTTTAGTTGAAACGAAGTTAACTTCAGAAAGAAAATGTCAAAGTACATGTTCAGGAATTCTGCAAGTTCTTCTTGCGTTTGACTCGGGTCTTGATCGAGTAAAGCTTCCAATTTTTCATCTTCAAACTTTTTCGGCTGGCCTGAACGTTCTTCCTTGTCTTTCGTGTCAAAATCACCTTTTTTATAGCGTCGAAACCAGTACTCATATGTTGAAATCGATGGAGTATAATCACCATAAGCTTCCGACAGCATTCGTTGACTTTCAGCACTACTTTTCTTTAAATGGAAGCAAAAAAGCAAAGCTTCTCACAAATTGCGTTTTATTGACACAAAATTCGACATATTCAATGCTCAAAAAAAAAACAATGTTGTTTACACTTGTTTACACTTCGGCAAAAGAACACATACTGGAAACTAAAGCTACATGATAGTGCTTTGACATGAAAGTAGCAACAATAATAAATAACCGTAGGAAACAAAGTTTACATGCTGTAGGAAAACGATGCAATAAAAAAAAATAAAATAAAATACGTAAGTCACCATGAATAATCCCCACCCGATTTACAATTAGGGGAACATACTGCCTCCTCACTTCCAATATTAACAATTTTTTATTCCTCATATTACCTCCTCCACCGCACCTGGAAAATTCACCATCTTCTCCCACCATTCTATTTCGGGACTCTCCCCCCACTCTCGAATCATCCTCAACAAACCTCTAAGGATCTTCCCCCAGCCCTCGACACAATGGCGCCAGGTTTTATGTTAATCGAATAACGATTTCCAGACGTTTGACGGCCATTGGAATGATTCAAAAGCAAGGAAATTGGCCGTACGAGTTGAAGCCGAAGGACGTCGAAAAGCGCAAAATGACCTGTGAATTATTGCTTCAAAGACACAGAAGAAAAAGTTTTTTGCATGGTATCGTGATGGTTGATAAAAAATGAATATCCTACGATAATCCAAAGCACAAAAAATCAAAGTGTAGGTCAGGCGAACCATCAACATCGACGGCAAAACCGAATATTCATGGCGTCAAGCTCATGCTCTGTATTTGGTGGGATCAGCTGGGTGTAGTGTATTATGAGCTGCTCCAACCCAACGAAACCATCACTGGGGAACGTTACCAACAACATTTGATGCAATTGAGCCGAGCATTGAAGCAAAAACGGCCAGATTACGCGATAAAGTGGTTTTCCTGCACGACAACGCTCGGCCACATGTTGCGAAACCGGTCAAGGAAACGTTAGAAGCGCTTAACAGGGATGTCCTACCACACCCGCCGTATTCCCCAGATATTGCTCTTTCCGATTATCATCAAAAAATCCCTTAAAATTAATGCACACTCCCAATATTTTGATAAATATCTCCCGATATTTAAAACTTTTAGTATAAAGAAGTGTAGGGAAATATTGCTAAGAAAGTGAAATCTGGGAATCAAATTCAGCAATATTATCTCTAATAAATTAGTATTAATACCTCTTCACTGAAATACATCTGATTTATAATAACGCATAATCCACTATTAATGGGTCGTATCTTTTTTATATAACAGTGTTTTTCTATATATGATGTTTCTTCTAAAGAAATTAGTTGAAGATTACTTTTATCATTTATTCCAAGAGTTCCACGAGTATCGACTACATGTAGATGATTTCCAAATTTCTCCAAATCCATGCAAATTGTTTTTAAATTTTCAAATTTTTTTAAGTGCTTTAATAATTTTTTCATATTATGTTGATCTGAAATAAAACGTATGTAATAATTATTTTTAATAACGCATAATTAATCATACATAATTTATACTAATTACACATAATATTATTTATTTGTTTTTATATACAAATATACAGGATCGTCCATGTAAAGTGTGATAACCTGCAAAATATTTGTCTAAAAATATTTGTCGTATCAAAAATTTATTCATGAGAAAGTTTTATGTGCTCGAAAGATCTTCTTAACTATATAAACAAAAATTCGTCCCCGCTCCCCCTTGAAGGGAATGGGGGTAATTATGTAGTTTAGGGAATGCAGCTCCGATCGTATTTTCCTTGAGATGTATTATACAAGTCAATTTCTTGAATAACCTCTAAAAGATTCTAGCCATCGCATTGTTTATTACAATGTTATTAACAAAAAAAGTTTCATAAATTAAACTTAATTGTTGTACACAGTATATACATAGAAATATAGCAAATAGTACATATATATGCGTGAGAAAGGAGCGGATTCCTTCCGTTTGCACCCTCTCTATAAAAAAGCTAGCCCATCTATTGAAATATTGTAAACCGTACACCTATATGCTCAATCTATCCTTTACATTTTTATACATAATTTGTCAATGAAAAACAATAAATACAAATATTGCTCGTTAATACTGCTACTAAATCCGACCGCACAACCTTGGTATATCTTGGGTAATGCTAATGCCGGCGATACTATAACTTTCATGTTTCATTACTCAAAAAATACTTAATAATAAAATACTTAATGATAAAATACGTTATTATAGTGTTTTAGAAATCTCCTGAGATAACCTACAAGAATAGGCAATAAAAAATATGGGGTTCTACTTTAAAAATTTAAGATGACCTTGTCCTGACCTTGACGACGCCATCCAAGGTCAAACTGATAAGATCACTAGATTGTTTTAGGCCCCACGACTTTTGCTTGAAACACTTTTCGGTAAAACTAATATTTTTCAAGATTTTTAAGGGTGTCAACTTTTTTGGGACACCCTATATACTTTGCATGTTTATTTTAAGGGGATTACCTTGTTTGAAGCACCCGAAAAACACGAATTTCATGAATTTTGTCTGCGGATTATACGTAAACTGCGGACTGTACGCGGATTGATCTGCGTTGAGTATTCAATTCTACTATGTTGGATTACCCGGCGCTGGGTGCGCAAACGCGAGTCGATTTTTCCTCGATGTTTTGAACAAAGTAGTGAAGGCGATTGTGAAATAAATATTTTGAAATTTCAACAATAACAGTGAACCTTTATTTTGAATGAATTGTGACTGGACGAGCTTCCTGAGAGGATCAAGTCATAAACGACATCTCCTCCTTTTTGCTTCTCTGTCTCTCTCTCTCTCTCTCATATCGGCTAGCCAGGCTGATCTCAACCGTAGCGCCTCTAGCGGAGGAATATAGTCAACTGAGGTTTTCGTAATGAGGAGACGACGACAACGTTTCTCACGCATAAATTTACGATTTCGGACTGAGTTAAAATATCTCAGCTTCTAGAGAATATAGAGCAAAAATAACGACAGTTTAATGAAATAATGTAAACCCAAAGAACTGATTAAGCCCATCCAGAATCTCATCTGTTCAGCCGTTATAGTCGAATGAGGAATTGTACCTGTGTTCAACTAAAGTCATCGCGTAAGTATACACGGTTGAACGCGAGCCCGTTGCTTGCGCATGCACTTGGCTTCGCGACACTACACATGTGGCTTGATATTCAAAATTATTTGTTACTAGTAATAAAACTATTGAGCAATAGTAATAAGTTACTAACTAACCAGTAATACTTTTTTGTAAGCGCGCGCAAGTGTGTGTATGTATATGTGTGCGTGCGCACATTACATTATGTATATATATGGGACATTCTTTGTCAAAAAGGCCACCCCCTCTGTCCAAAAATTGAAGCAACCTAGAAAATTTTTTCGCGGGTCATTTTGAAACTACACGTATGTAGTTTTTATTGAGCTGTGGCCTTTTCGGAAAAACCAAGATGGCGGACTTCAAATTGGTATCAATACGCAATGGTACAGAGATACGAAACACGAAATATTGGTTTATAGTCAATAAAACCATTTCAATTCAAACAAATGTAAGAGTCGATGCGTCTTCTAAGCTGTAGGGATAAATTTGTATAAAAGTAAAATATCCGCGAACCAACAAAAACCAATATGGCGGGAAAAATCATACAAATCCCAAAAATATCCGAAAAAACGCACTTTACGAAAAAAAAACGCCCCTCACTATTCTTCAATAGTTTTCAACGAGAAATACGATGATATCCTTGGTTTTAACCTTGACTCCAAATGTCATTTTCAAGGTCATTTCAAGGACAATTGTTCTTTACTACAAAAAAATCCGTATTCTGGACTGTATGAATGGACAGCATGTAAAATTTGACATCCAGATATGTACTCATTTGATAAAGTCAAAATGTCCTCCACGGGTCAACAAACAAAAACCAATATGGCGGGAAATTTCTCTGTTACTAGAAGAGCAAATACTAAGCATTTTCTGCATAAAATGCTGCTCCTTTGGTAGCATAAGAAAATCGTTTAATAACTACCGTTTTTGGTTGTTGAATAGTAAACGAGTGGTTTTTTAAAATTTCGGATACTGGTAACGCTGATGAGAATCTTTTATTCAAATGTCGTGTTGATTTATCGTGGTCTACCTTACTATAAAAGAAAATTTGTATGTTTTTGAAATGATTGCTTGCCCACATAAAAAGGGCTTTTGGTGTCAAAATAGCTTCAGATAGTTTAGCTAAGAGACTTGCTCGGTAAGCCTCTCTTTTGAATATAGCTCCTAAACCATCATATCTACTTTTACCGTGTGCGGTTGCGCAATAATACCATTCTGCTTCGATTCCAAAATCTTCTTTATGGTTAATGAGATTAGCGATCTGAAATCGGTTTTTGAAATGTTGCTTTGCACCATCCGTGACGTATATCATTTTTTAAACATTTTTAATAGTTTTTTAAATTTCTGGAATCAATTGCTTTTCAATTGTAAAGACGGCAGAAGTATCGTGCTTTAGACTATCTGAGAGGAAAATGCAACTTTTATGTTTTAATCCGGAGTTTTCTTTATAATAATATATAACCGGAAATACAGTACATTGCTGATTGTTAAAATGAAATGCTTGAGAAACATCTTGAACTACATAGAAATAATTTTCAGAAAAATCAAACATAACGACCCGATGAAAAATTTTTTATGCAAAATTTGGTATGAAATTTGTCCATACGTAATTATGTATAATTATATATAATCATATAAAATTATATATAATTATACACAATTATGTATAACAATATGTATAATTACATATAAATTTATGCGTAATTATGTAAAATTATATATGAATTTATATATATAATTATACATAATTATATATAATTATATATAATTATATATATAAGTAGAATGTATGAACATGAATGAACAAATTTGATACATAATAATATATAATTATATATAATTATATATAATTTTATATAATTTTATATAATTATATATGAACAATTTTTCATTGGGGAGTACTTCTCCATTCTTTAAATTCTGTTTTGTTGACGAAATAAATTGAGATTGCTGTTTTGCTATGAATGAATGTGATTT
>NW_022639518.1:1622453-1635713 GCF_010583005.1 Odontomachus brunneus | reverse complement strand
TTACCAGTATCCGAAATTTTAAAAAACCACTCGTTTACTATTCAACAACCAAAAACGGTAGTTATTAAACGATTTTCTTATGCTACCAAAGGAGCAGCATTTTATGCAGAAAATGCTTAGTATTTGCTCTTCTAGTAACAGAGAAATTTCCCGCCATATTGGTTTTTGTTTGTTGACCCGTGGAGGACATTTTGACTCTATCAAATGAATACATATCTGGATGTCAAATTTTACATGCTGTCCATTCATACAGTCCAGAATACGGATTTTTTTGTAGTAAAGAACAATTGTCCTTGAAATGACCTTGAAAATGACATTTGGAGTCAAGGTTAAAACCAAGGATATCATCGTATTCCTCGTTGAAAACTATTGAAGAATAGTGAGGGGCGTTTTTTTTTCGTAAAGTGCGTTTTTTCGGATATTTTTGGGATTTGTATAATTTTTCCCGCCATATTGGTTTTTGTTGGTTCGCGGATATTTTACTTTTATACAAATTTATCCCTACAGCTTAGAAGACGCATCGACTCTTACATTTGTTTGAATTGAAATGGTTTTATTGACTATAAACCAATATTTCGTGTTTCGTATCTCTGTACCATTGCGTATTGATACCAATTTGAAGTCCGCTATCTTGGTTTTTCCGAAAAGGCCACAGCTCAATAAAAACTACATACGTGTAGTTTCAAAATGACCCGCGAAAAAATGTTCTAGGTTGCTTCAATTTTTGGACAGAGGGGGTGGCCTTTTTGACAAAGAATGTCCCATATATATACATAATGTAATGTGCGTATACGTAATGTGCGCACGCACACATATACATACACACACTTGCGCGCGCTTACAAAAAAGTATTACTGGTTAGTTAGTAACTTATTACTATTGCTCAATAGTTTTATTACTAGTAACAAATAATTTTGAATATCAAGCCACATGAGGTCCGCCATCTTGGTTTTTCCGAAAAGGCCACAGCTCAATAAAAACTACATACGTGTAGCTTCAAAATGACCCACGAAAAAATTTTCTAGGTTGCTTCAATTTTTGGACAGAGGGGGTGGCCTTTTTAACAAAGAATGTCCCATGTGTGTGCGTGTGTGTGTGTGCGCGCGCGCGCGTGTGTGCGTGTGCGTGTGTGTGTACAATTTGTTCCCATCAAATACAGAATACAAGAATTATTAACATAGATGTAATACACAACATAATATAATAACTATTATATGTTATTAATATTAAAATAACAATTTTCTTTTATAATTGTATGTAACTCTGTTTTAAAATTGTTATATTATTCTATTATATTGTTACTTATTTTTACTTATTGTTTATAATGATATAATTACAACATAACTTAAATATAACTCGTTATATAGCAAACATACTGTTTGCATTATATACAGGGTGTCTCAGACCTTCCCGATCACATTGTGAGAACGTAGAACGGATTGAGGTGAGCAAGAAAGTCCTGTGCTGTTTTGCGATATTCGCAATAATAGTAAAGATATTAATTAAAAAAGAATGAATTGATGAATGATCACGCGCAATATACTCGCTTTCAAACGGCATCTCTGAGCGTTATCTAGGGAAAGAAGAATGTCGTGAGCGTGGAGCATCAGATAGCTCAATGGTTTAGAGCAGTCGTCCGATAAGCGAAAGACCCGGATTCGAGTCCCGGCCTAGCAAAACCGTGCTCTTGATATTTTTCTCTCTCTCTGGAACGAAAAGATACGCAGATCTCAAACATACGGCGTCCCGCCGCCACCTAGTACGCCCTCTTCCTTCTATCTATACTCTAGAAGGAGGAGGGTGTACTAGGTGTATCTTTTCGTTCCAGAGAAAAATTTTGCAGGCGTGATCCCCAGCACACGGCGACTACAGAGAGAAACAATGTTACTAAATGGTACAGCTGTCAATGATCAGTCCTTCAAAGTCAAAAGTTGCTATCCTTTAAGACCTGTTGTCCATGTATGCCCGTCTCCACCTGCCCCTCCTCATCCGGTGCAAATAATACAAATAAGCCCCGGTGTCGACACCAATTGTTTGGCAGCTCTCGGGGTTTAGACGCAATGTCTAAATACATAGATTTTTAGATATTAATTAAAGAAAATTTGTGCATTATGGTATACAATCATATATGTAACAATTTTCTTTAATATCTAAATATCTATGTGGTCATTTGCAAAAATTGTAAAGGACTTTTTTGTTCATTTGGCTTAATGTATAAATATACAACGGTAGACGGCGCCGCGGCGCCCTACCATATCGCGCGTGATTATTCACTAATATTCTTTAATTAATGTCTCGATTATTCCGAATATCGCATAACGGCACAGGACTTTCTTGCTCACCCCAATCCGTTCTACGTTCTCACAAAGTGTGATCATGGAGGTCTGAAACATTCTATATATAATGCAAACATGTTTGCTATATAACAAGTTGTGTTTAAGTTATGTTGTAATTATATCATTATAAATAATAAGTAACAGAACAATATAACAATTTTGAAACAGAATTATATACAATTATAAAAGGAAATTATGTTACTTTAATATTATTAACATATAATAGTTATTATATTATGTGTTACTTCTACGTTATATAATTTTTCTGTGTTTACTGGGAATAAACTGTACATGTACAGGGTGCGGCGCCAAAATCCGGACAAATTATACATTTTTTTCAGACATATTTTTTATTGCAAAAACAAAAAGGTTTATAAAATTTTTTTAACCTCATTGTTTGTAAGACCATAAAGAACACATTTACTCATTATATCCCCCGTTTGCTTGAATGACCGCCTCCATTCTCGGTCTGAAGCGTGCGCAGGCGCGCTTTAATGTGTCAGGGTCCATATCAGTGAATGCCGCTTCAATAGCGGCTCTCAATGATGCGACGTTTGGATGTCTGGACTTGTTTGTGACCCTTTCAACTACGTTTTCCATACATAGAAGTCCAAAGGATTCAAATCTGGGCTGTTGGGAGGCCAGAATTCTTTCGAGCAAAACATGTCGACGTTGTCCGACAACCGATTTTGCACCAAATGACTTGTGTGGGCGGGCGCACCGTCCTGCTGGAAAACATACGGCTTTCCAGACGACACAGTTTCCATCCACGGCTTCACTACATTTGTCAGAACACGCAAATAAACTTCTTTTGTGACATTTTCCTCTTTGTTAAAGAAATGCGGTGGCATGACATCACCCTCACTGGATACACCTAGCACGTGAACATTCGCCGGAAATTCTTCTTCGACTCATTGTACTTTGCGATGACATCATACACAGTCGATCTCGGGTACCCGAAGAACCTAATGATTTCTGTCGCCGAGCACCCAGCGCAAACACTTTCGATAATCGCGGCTCTTCGGTTATACTCCACACTTGGTTTCAAAATTGCGACTGTTTCGAGGTTATGATGGTTTAGTACATGCGTCAAGCTATTTAAACGCTAATCGCGACATCTACCAGTGGTATAGAACGGCGAGAATTTCAAATTGAATTTTGTCCGGATTTTGACACCGCATCCTGTATATCTAGTATACATAGCGTGCGCACGCACACACCTGCGCTCCCTTACAAAAAAGTATTACTAGTTAGTCAGTAACTTATTACTATTGTTCAATAGTTTTATTACTAGTAACAAATAATTTTGAATATTTAAATTACAGGGTTACTAATGCTACAGAATACTTCAGTGATTACAGTGATGACAGTAATAATCACTGATATATTATTAGGTTCGTCTGATGAAATACTGTTGTAAATTATTCCCTAATAATAACGAGATAGATAAGCATCAATTTTTTCATGATCAATATAAATTGTTTTACATCTTGTATTTTTTAAACTAACTTATTGTTTGCTCTAATTTGTTATAATGTTCAATAAAAAATATAAAAGCAATCATGTTGTTAATGATTTGCCAATGTACATTAGAACAATATCAGTCACACTCTCATTGTTGTTGCATCAATTTATTGCATCATTTATCAATAAATATGCCATTACAATGTTAGTTGAATGATATAAAAGCATATTATAAGTATAATTCAGCAAAGTATCGTCACAACTCATTGGCACCATGAGTTCTAGTTCAATCATTTGGGTTAAACAGCGAATAGCGTGATACGAGAAAGCATGAGTTAAAATACCGCAAAGACCCACCGAGTTAAAATACCGCAGCGACGCACAAAATTTGAAATATATTTTTTTATTATTTAAGTAAAATAATTACGCATTAAATATTTTAATTATTTAAATAATTACGCATTAAATTGTTTGGACCATTCTAATAAATTCATTTGTAAAAATTCAACAAAAAATTCCATATATTATTCGCCAAATAATCTGACTCACTATATAACTGAATCACTAAAAAGTAATTAATCACTATTGTTTAATTTGTTTAATTGTTTAATTGTTTCTTTAATGATCAGTGATACTTTTCTGTAAGGGCGTGCACGAACATATAAACAATAATGTTTATACCACTAGATTTATGAAAGTAACGCTCTTTTTAAATAATTTTGAAGGAGTCTTAAGGTCAACATTATTTTTTACTTAGAAGATATTTCTAGTAACAATAGTTCACACTTTAGGTGTATATGTATATATACATACAGGATAATTCAGAAATATTTGTACAAACTTTAGGGTTTAAGTTCTACACATCTAACAAGAAAAAAAGTATCATATAAATATATGTCCGGGAATACTTTGTTTATGAATTATTATTGGTAAATTACAAAAACACATATCATATTTTACTTCAAAAACATTTGCAATAATGAATGATTATTGTGATAAATCTTCAGTTCAATTGTTTATCTATTCACAATTCACAAGAAATACTGAAAATCTCCTTCACCTGCTACAACACATACATGAACACGTCCAATTATAGTCTGTTGCACCCTTTCAAAGATGTTAGGATGGTCCGCGAATGGTTCCGCGGTTAATGCGTTGGTAAAAGATTTCTTTACTTATCCCAGCAAACACAGAATATAACTATTATATAACATAGGAGTTATATAACTATTATATAACATAACTATTATATAACACGTAATATAACAGATGTTATACTTAATTAACAATAATGTTTATACCACTAGATTTATGAAAGTAATGCTCTTTTTAAATAATTTTGAAGGAGTCTTAAGGTCAACATTATTTTTTACTTAGAAGATATTTCTAGTAACAATAGTTCACACTTTAGGTGTATATGTATATATACATACAGGATAATTCAGAAATATTTGTACAAACTTTAGGGTTTAAGTTCTACACATCTAACAAGAAAAAAAGTATCATATAAATATATGTCTTAATTAATGTTAAAGTTATATTATTTTCTTTCATAACCGTAATCTAACTGTGTTTTAGAACTGTTATAATTTTCTGTTATTTACAGGTTATAATTATATAACACCAACATTAGTAAAATGTTATATAACAAGCGTTTATTTGCATTATACCTATGTTACATAGCATTCTTATATCTAGGGATCGGATTATTCGCTAGATCACTTCCGTTTTCTCGTGTCTTTTTCGTAAAATATCATATACGTAATCATATACGTAAAATATGCATTAATATATATATAAACGATGATTACAAGACGGCACAATTTGTACTATAAAATCTACTTTTATAATAAAGTGAAGTGGTACATTTTTTAATTAATGGAAATTACACAATAGTAATCTTTTCCATTTGAATTTGAATATTTTAATATTACAGAAAGATGAAAATAAATAAATGAAAATAGCTCTAATAGCATAAAATGCCTGAGGACATACTGGAACACTAGACGTCTAGAATAGTTCTAGAATGATTCTGGAATATTCTGTTATTTGGGAGCTAATTCATTTAGAATGACAAGACACTATTATGTTATTATCTTTAAAAATATTTTTGATAATATATAATTATAATATTTTTAGGAACATATTTTTACAAATTAATTGATATTTGAGTGATAACTTATAATCTCTGTATATAATTAAATATATATAATTTCTGGGAAGTAATAATTTATATTCCAGCTATGTAATATTTCAGCAATATATAATAGCCATATAACAGTTTAGTAACATGTTATATTTCTGTTATATATTTGCAATATCGTTTGAGTAGGAAATTACAACTAACGTGTATGTTACATGTAACAAACATGTTATATTGCGTGTTACATTCCGTTATATTATGACGATGTAATTGTTATATTATTGTGCTTGCTGGGACAATTTCAGTTGCATAAACTAAGAATGTTAAATGTTCTCATAAATCAAAATCTAATGAATTTAAATTAAGTGAATGTACAGGCTGTGGGACTAATCCTCTTCAACCTAACCATTTGTTCTAATAGATATCAATGAACACATCTTAAACAATTAAATAATGCGATTAAATAGTCCCATCATGCATAAACTGCATGGTTATTATTGTCAACATTGAATATAATCTCTCAATTATAACTCATAACTCATTTCCAGGTATATGTATATACAGTGAGTGTAAAACGTATTCATATACAGGAGATTGTCTTGAAGAAGGCTTTATTTGTAGAAAATGAGCTTTATTTAATAATTTATTAACAGTGAACATAAGTGATATATTTCTCAAAATTATGTTAATAAATTGTTAAAACTTATTTTCTATAAATAAGGTTTCCTTTTCAAAACTCTGGTGTACGGATACTTTTTGTATTCACTGTATATGATATTTTCTTTTTATTTAGATGTGAAAAACTTTGCCCTAAAGTTTGTATAAATATTTCTGAATCACCCTGCCTATGCATATATGTGTATATATGTACACACACACACACACACATATATATATAATGTGCGTACGAGCGCATGCACACACGTACACAGGATTTTTTATTTAATATGACCGGATTAATTGTGTACAATGGGATATTTCTAATAAAAAAAAAGTAAAAAGAAAAAAATTATTGAAGTAGCCCGCAGGCAATTTCGAGTCAAGTCATAAAATGGCAATGTTAGAAATATAAATTTCTATTGTACTTTTATTAACCAATAAATTATTTCTATTACACTAATACACTAATATGTAGTCACATTTAAATTAAAGTGACTTTAATAAGCAGGAATATAAATTTTATATTTTAAACATTCTGGCTTCCTCCTCCATTTCTCCTATTTGTGCATGTAACTATTTATTCTCTATTTATATTAATTATATTAAGAATGGATGAATTATCCCAGATAGAAATTGCGTGATGATCACGTTTCATCATAATGTGATGTCATACTGATTTCAACTTTATATCTTTTTACAGATCATGTGATTAACATGAGCACAAGATGTATACAAATGATATACGAATATCTAGTTCATCAAATTTTGTTATCATTATGATAATTGCTAGATAACTACTACTAGATGAGATATTTTTTTGATCATCATCACATAAACAACATATGAGCAGCATATGCACACGCATTTATATACATTGCAATCATGCATGTCAATATATGAGTGCGTACTGAGTGCAATATGACATTTTTCTATCTGGGATATTAATTATATTAAAAATTAATGAGTATATCAAACATACCATTTGAGACTGTAATATATTCAATTTCCATCCAATATAGCATATGTAATTCAAGATAATCTATATTATCTAATAAATGTTCATAATTAGCATTTTCAGATTTAACAAGCTTTAATAATAATTTTTGGTCAACTTCATCTAAAGATTCACATACTGCATATAAACACTTTGCAATGTTACTTATATTTTTTGAACATAATTTAATTTTTGGAAAATATTGTAAATCTAATTCGCTGAATCGTAATCTTAATTTCTTTATTACTTCCCGGTTATTTAAAATGCATAATGCTTCTAAAACTCTATCTTTCCATTTCTCTGATTGCTGTTTTACATAATCTGTAATTATGTACGTATTTTCTTTCGTAGCTTTTTCAAAAAGCTTAAAAACATCTCTAAATATATTTGCATAATCCTCTATTATTAAAAATAGTATAGAAATCTTCTCATCTATATCAAGATCATCTTCTATCTGCCTTAAAATATCAATATTTAAAACAGTATCTATGTCAAGTGCACTTGCATCCACTGATAGCGACATCACAAATTATGTATTTCATCAATAACGTTATTATATTTATCTGAAACATGTATTAACAAATTATTAGCAGAATATAAACTTCATATACTTTAAAACATAAAATTATATATAATATACTTAAAATATTTACAACAAAAATAACTGAAGAAATTTATTGATAAATGAAAAACTGTCTAATTAACCTATAAATTAATGTCAGAATCACTAGAGGTTTGTTCGCGTCGCATGTCCCAATGGGCTCCTACACGCTTCAATGCACTCTGATTGGTTCACGTCATCACGCGGACCAGAGAGTCAATTCCGTATCTCGAAACGAAGTGAAAATTACAAAAGTGAGCACATTCACTAGGCACTGACCAATGAAATTACGAATATTTTAGTATATTTGCTCACTTTTGTAATTTTCACTTCGTTTCGAGATACAGAATCGACTCCCAGAGTGCGTTGGAGCGCGTAGGAGCACGTTTGGGCATATGACGCGAACAAATCTTTGTTCGCGTCGCATGTCCCAACAGCTGCGTTCTTTTATTCGCAATAGATGCAGCTGATGTCATATTATCCTTCGATTTTATCGAATGTTAAACAAGGGTAGAATGACATCGGCTGCATCTTTTGCGAATAAAAGAACACAGCCAACGTACTTCTACTCGCTCCAACGCACTCTGATTGGTCCGTGTGGTGACGTGAACCAATCAGAGTGTGTTGGAGCGAGTAGGAACACGTTGTGGCATTCGACGCGAACAAACCTACTGAAACCATAGAATGCATTCAGCGTGCAACTCAATAGTTGCACAACAGAGGTGCGTTCCGTATACCGGAGTGTTCGTCCGGACAAAATATGACATCACACTTTAAGGTTGTCTCGTGAAACGGAACGATTCTCGGACATTTTTGCGCTTGCGCATAAGTGACATGTTCCTTTAAGCGTCTTCTACAATGGCAGTAGGAGTAGTAGTAAGAAATAAGCAGTAAGCAAATTGACCAATTCCATTCTCACGTTTCAAAAATAATCGATTGTGATTGGTCTATTTACTTACTGCTTATTTCTTACTACTACTCCTACTGCCATTGTAGAAGACGCTTTATGCTTTGCTGTATGCTTACATTTTATATAATACAAGAAACATGGAATATATGCTTGTAACTGAGCCAAACGGAAATGTCATCACGAATGCATCAGGAAATATCATGGTTCAAAAAATACCTGGTAAGTGCTTTTACCTGTGCAAACATATTGTAATATAAATTGTAGGTTATGTAAAAATGTTGTTTATTTGCATACAAATTTTGAGGATGACTACAAATATTTAAAATTTCAATACTATTTTTTTATCAGAGAATACATTAATGTTCATCAGGTCTTCCCAAGCTGCTACATTATTTCCAAACAGTGTAATTCAAGCTGATATGCAAGTTTCCGGATCTGACTGTTTTACAGATAGAGAAAAAGAAAACAATACCACAAGCAGAACTTCTTAGAATCGAAATGAGATCATAGAACTAATACGCTTATATAAGTCCTACAAACATTTATTTAAAAGTACAACAATGAAAAATGATAAAGTATGGGACATTATAGCTCAAAAGTTACCGATGCACACAACTGAGCAGATAAAAAACAAATTTAAATATCTGAAACAGAAATATATGGAAAAGAAAGATAACATGGGTGAAAAAAGCAGTGGAGCAGGTACGATTAAATTCGATTACTTCTTTGAAATGGAAGAAATATTTAGTCAGGATCCTGATGTACAGCCAGTGTCAACTGCATCTTCTTTACGAGGGATTCAACGCGCTTGTAAGACATCATCGGTTGAAATTGAAGAAAATTCATACAGTGATGATGAAGAGATTACAAAAAAGAAAAATGAAAAGTCAATGATAAGAAGAAGAAGTGAATTAGCAAAACAACTAAGTACATACGAAAAAATTTTTGAAGAAAGAGAGGCTAAAAAAGAGAAACGTCATAATGAGTTAACAGCTCGACAAGATGCAGCTCTAAAAATTTTAGAAAATATTGCAAATTCATTTGCAAACATATCAAATATTAAAAATTAATCATTTCGATAATGTTAATAATATATTTTATTTTGCTTCCTTATTTTTAAAGGTTTGCTAATGACAATTTGTTTTAATCGATTATAGTTAATGACATTTTGTTTTAAACGATTATGGATAATCGAACTTAAAAGTTATAAAGTACTTTTCTTCCATATAAAGTATTTTTTTCCGTTATAAATTTATGTTTTCAACATGAGATTCCTAATCAGCTTATGGTCCTATTACTTCATAAGGATCATAAATTCATGACATGTTATTTTGTATTGCGAGATAGATCACTAAGGTATTGTAATGGAGATTGTTAGACCAAAGAAATGTAATACTTTCATTATTTTATTTTAAAAATGTGATACTACTTTTAGACTGAAATTCATGTGATATTACTTTTATTATCTACAATTATTGCGAAATAAATAAATAAATATATTTAACGTTAAAAATATAGTTAACGTTCAAGTAGTTTGTAAGTACAATTATTTGAGTTAAGATATTTTGTGTTCAAGTAGTTTTTAAGAAAAAAGATATTATCTATTATATATTGTGTAGTTTTCCAATGTAATTTTTTACGATAAATTTTCAAATGAAACTATATTTGTGAAAAAGATTGAAAGTACCCAGTAAGCAGAATGTCTAAAATCGACGCATAAGAGAACTTTAAGATACCCTTATAGAAATATCATACTAAGAAATACTGAAAAATTATTAGTGATTAAATATTACCAGTAATTCAGTAATTTTTTGGCCAGTACTTAATTTCTAGTGAATACTGATAATAAAATCACTGTTAAATATTGATAGTAATCAAATACTGAGAATTATTATGCGAAGGTGAAAAATGAGAAAATCATAATGTTTACAAAGATATACTTATATTCCTAATTTTCTCATGTCTCATAAACTACTAGATATCGAAGATTGTCAACACATTCCAAACTTTCATGAATCCTCCTGCGATAATTTCGATTCCAAGCGGTATACCACTGGTCACCCACGCATGTCCTGACCGCATTAAACTGTTGCTTAACCTGACGATCGAGCGCGCACGCGGTGACTCTGATGACTCCAACGATGTTCTTACAATTCATGCTTATATAACCCTTATAGAAATATCATACTAAGAATCATTGATAACTACTTATTATCCAGTATTTTTAATACTGAAAATAAGTAATTATCAATGATTTTTAGTATGATATTTCTATAAGGGAATGTATCCTTATAGTGTTCACAGTATATTATAACATACCTAGCAAACACCAAATGATAGTTACATAATTTTTACTTGTTGTTTATTGGATAATTTGTTGATAGATATTAAAACAATGCAACATTCGATATGCGATGAATATCGATGTAATGTAGTGAACCAGTGATAATTACTTTTACATTTTTAACAAAATGTTATAATGATCAATCCAACAAAAAAAATTAAAAAATAAAAAAAAATCCAAATTAAACAAATCGAATTATTAAATTTTGATAGAAACTTTTAAAAAATATTATTTAAAACGATAGTGTTGTTTCATCAAATGACATGGTTTTCTTGAACAAAATAAAAGTTTTATTTTCATCATTTTAAAAAATGATATTTCGTTTAAGAATATAATATTTTAATGAAATAAAAAAAATCACGAAATTAAACAAGTACGAATATTAAATCTAAAGAAAATATTTTCTCCGAAAAAACGGTATAAGAAGTATAAAAAATATGCAATAAGACAAATTAATGATTGTCACTAACGAGTGTTATTTTAAGTACTATTCTATAAGTATTATTGATATAAAACATTACTGAAATACAATTATTTGAAATACACGTAACAAAAATAACTAGTAAATAAATAAAATATATTATATTCGTAATAGTTTTTTTTAATATTGCTGCAATATTGCTAAAGTAATATTGCAAATTAATGTCACTGCAAAGTCTCTGCAACATTGCATTGCAATATGCAATCTTGCAACGTTGTAGCAATGTTGCTGCAAGCTTCTGTGCTGTATGGGCATTGCTGAGATTCGAGCCTGGTAGACTTCTCCCAAGTAGCAGACACGTCATGAAATGACATCCAAATCCCCTTATAGAAATATCATACTAAGAATCATTGATAATTACTTATTTTTAATATTAAAAATACTGGATAATAAGTAATTATCAATGATTCTTAGTATGATATTTCTATAAAGGTCTAAGTAAGTTCAGGATAAAAAATAACCAAGGAATGATAAAAAATATCGTGAGAATATCGTCAAAATGATAGTCTAATGTCACAGATCGATGACGATTTTAGACGACTTAATGACGTTTTATGACGTCTCTAAACGTCAACTCTTATAGAAATATCATACTAAGAATCATTGATAATTACTTATTATCCAGTATTTTTAATACTGAAAATAAGTAACTATCAATGATTCTTAGTATGATATTTCTATAAGGGAATAATACGTTTTTAAGACGTTATACAGAAACGTCATTAAGATGTCACAAAAAAGACGTTTTAAAGACGTCGTTATTTAGTCACTTGACGTCATTCGACCAGTTATGACCAGTTTTTTACGTTATTTTGACGTGAGTCTGTTACTTGGGCTGATTCTTGTGTCGTTCACCTTACCTACTGCGTCACTGTCACTTTGATTGAGAGACGCTTTATATTGTGTACACTCAGAGGCAGGTATGGTGTCCCTCGGCGGGTCCGTATACGCCTGTCAAATAGTCGAAAGCGACAACAGGCGTATACGGAGGGCGTACTGTACGTCTGACGTACAACGCGAGAGAAGCGAAGAAGGCACGTAGGGGAAGTGGTGGGAGATATTTCGATGTTGCATTCTTTTCGCACGTCGTCCGATCGAAAGAGAAAACATTAGCAGACGTGATAGCTGTTAGTGGTGTCCTCAATAGCTGTCTCACTCACTCAACGCTTGAATGCAGAGAATATGAGCGAGACAGCAATAGGGACACCGCGCTGTCTCTATAGGTGTCTCGCTCGCTCTAGTATCCATGTATCACGCTTTCCTCTTTTCTCCTTAGCAGAAATGCACGTTGTGCCGATGAATGACACCGAACGACAAAATTTAACTC
>NW_022639518.1:1619170-1622443 GCF_010583005.1 Odontomachus brunneus | reverse complement strand
TTAACGAAGCTGGGCTTCGTTGCTACCGTCCAGCCCACAAAATTCCGTTGACTCTCGAACATCGAGAGCAACGTGTCGCGTTTGCTTTGGAAAACTTAGCGAGGAGCCGTAAGAAGTGGGAGGCAACAATCTGGACCGATGAAAAGGTCTTTGTATCGTCTGCCGATCACCAACCTCACGTATGGCGTCCAAGGGATCAACGGCTGCATCCAAATCATGTTGTGCCTACCCACAGGAGTGGGAGGATTTCATGTGCAATGTGGGGCTGGATTTCCGGCAGTGCAATCGGTGAGCTCGCAGTCATTCCCGCAAGAATGAACTCTGTGGAGTACATTCGTGTACTGGAAGATGTCCTTCTTCCATCAGTACGCGCAATTTACGCCGCAGAGGAAATGCCAGTGATCCGATTGGTGCAGGATAACTCCGGAGTCCATAATTCACGTGAAACGCAAACATGGTTTCGAGATCATCCGGAGATCCAATTGGTTAAATGGCCTGCTCGCTCACCAGATCTAAATTTAATCGAAAATGTTTGGGCACAAATGGTTCAACGATGGGAACCAAGAAGGGAAAGGACGGTAGCAGCGTTGGTGGATCATGCGAAAGAAATTTGGGAAGAACTTCGGTTCCGACCAAATTATTTAGCAAACTTGATTGATTCGATACCTAATCGACTCAATCAAGTGATCGACCGATCCGGATATTGGACTGATTATTAAAAATGCGCTCACGATGCTCCGCACGATCGGCTCCTCACGGGGCCAATAAAATGTTCACACTGCGCTTAAACGTGCCTACAGGCGTCTCACTCGCCTGTTTGTACGTGTAGACAATGCGAGTGAGATAGCTATAGACTGCGTTTAAGGCAAAGATGCGATGCTTGGGTCGCTTGGTACCACGCGTCGTAGGCTGCCTATAGCACATGCTACCAAACGATCCAAGCGCCGCATCTCTGGTTTAAGAAGATGCTGTATAGCATCTCATTCTTGTTATTGTTATTTTTTGGTTTTTGTTATTTTTTGGTTTTTATTATTAAAAGTCTTCTCAATTTTTTTCTATTTTCAAGAGTGGAAACTACATTTTAAGGAAACTACATATTTTTAGTGGAAACTACATATTTTTAGTGGAAACTACATTTTAAGTTTTTTTCGTAAATTTCATGAAATATCGTTTTCTTGCAAATAAAAAAAGAATAAAAATGAAGTGCACGATTTCCTTCCGCGGAGTTACGGCGTCTCAAAGTTATCTATGCATTTTTAATCAGTTACTGTCAGTATTAATGTTACTCGATGCGCATCACAAGAAACTTGTTGATCGCATTTTGCGCATCATGTATGTGTATTTGTGACGATAAGTGATTAAAAATGCATAAGTGACTTAGATGCTTTGTTAAAAAATATTTTATATATAATCATATATAATTCTGCAGAATTATATATGATTATATATAAAGTATTGTTTAATGGTTTTATATAATGATTTTATGATTTATGGTTTTATGATTATATAAAGTATTGTTTAATGTTTAGTATATAAAGTATGGTTTAATGCCGTAGCACCGCGGAAAATGTCGTACAAACTTCTTTTTTATTAATTTAATTCTAAATATAAACAGTAGACATGTAAGAGCCGATTTTTCGTTGGTTCGTGTTATGTAAGTTTGAAACAATTAATACAAGTTTCCAATTAAAGCAAGTTTTTTTTTAAGAGACTTTTTCTTGCTTCTTAAGGTAATAGATATGGAGGCGGTCCAATAATAAAGGGGTCTACAGTTTCTTGATTTCATTGACTTCTTACTTTGCTTTACGCGAAATTTGCAACATTTATGTTGTGTTCTGTCCTGTCCTCTTTTTTTACACTGAAGAATATACGAACCGAGGACCTAAACGTACGTGATATTTATAGAAGACTTGTATTAATTGTTTCTTTACATTAAACCTACATAACACGAACCAGCGAAAAATCGGCTCTTATATGCCTACTGTTTATATTTAGAATTAAATTGATTTTTACAAGAGCCTTATAACATTATTAGTTCTTTCTTATTTTTTTTTAATTTGTAAGAAAACGACGATATTTTACAATTATTATCATAAGATTTATGAAAAGAATTCATTCCATCTAGTACGTCAAATTAGCACGGGAATACAATAAGTGTAGTAAGCTTTAAGTCATAAGAAATTGGCAAACCTCATTCGATTATTCTTGTAAAAGTCGACTAGGATTGTTTAATTTCTTAATGCTTAAAGCTTACTACACCTATTGTATTCCCGGTCTTAAGCGGTTTAAAAGAAATGCATGGGTAACTTTGAGTGCTTAGACTTCGAAGCGTTTGCAACGTGCAATGGATCGCGCCCTTAGATATGTCGAAACTCTGCGAAAAAATCTGCCTCTTTTTAAAATTGCAAAGAAAGGTCTATACTTTATGATTACATATTGATATATCTATACTGATGGTTATCATAAAATTTACGAAGAAAAAAATTTATTCCATTCCGTAGGATATGTCAAATTGTGAAATGTTTTTGTCCATTACCATTGACATCAGAATATGATAATTTTCAGAAGAAGATAATTTTTCTCATATGTCGGCAAAATTCATTCTTTGTAAAGATCTTAATATTTCAATATTACATGCGCATCTTAATGACCTTATAATGACGAAATATATCTATCATTTCCGATGCATTTTTTTCAAAAATGTAACGTGATAACCAAATTTGAACTAAGGATTTGTGCTTAGCTGGCAAAAATACATCGGAAATGACTATTTATATTCGTACAACAAAAGAGTTAAATTTTGTCGTTCGGTGTCATTCATCGGCACAACGTGCATTTCTGCTAAGGAGAAAAGAGGAAAGCGTGATACATGGATACTAGAGCGAGCGAGACACCTATAGAGACAGCGCGGTGTCCCTATTGCTGTCTCGCTCATATTCTCTGCATTCAAGCGTTGAGTGAGTGAGACAGCTATTGAGGACACCACTAACAGCTATCACGTCTGCTGATGTTTTCTCTCTCGATCGGACGACGTGCGAAAAGAATGCAACATCGAAATATCTCCCACCACTTCCCCTACGTGCCTTCTTCGCTTCTCTCGCGTTGTACGTCAGACGTACAGTACGCCCTCCGTATACGCCTGTTGTCGCTTTCGACTATTTGACAGGCGTATACGGACCCGCCGAGGGACACCATACCTGCCTCTGAGTGTATATATGGTATATCCATATACGAAAGCATATGATTTATTTAAACAAAGAGAATAGATTCTTT
>NW_022639518.1:1619006-1619143 GCF_010583005.1 Odontomachus brunneus | reverse complement strand
ATTTTAAAAAAGTAATTTAAAATAAATATTTATAAATATTTATCTAATAACTTACGAATATTGTATGCTGTCTGGGGTAATACTTTTAATCTTAACAGTACTTTGCGTAAGTATTTCATCACATAGCAAAGTATTAT
>NW_022639518.1:1618869-1618988 GCF_010583005.1 Odontomachus brunneus | reverse complement strand
AATACTTTTAATATTAGAAAATAATATATTCAGATTTATAAAATGATTTACTTGTATTTTATTTACTTTTAAAACAAGCAAATATTTATTTAAACTTTTATTTATTTAAAATATTTATT
>NW_022639518.1:1614561-1618859 GCF_010583005.1 Odontomachus brunneus | reverse complement strand
TAACATTAAATATTGAAATACTTGAGTACTAAAAGCTGTATTTGAATCACAGAATATTACTAAATATTGTACTTTTAATACTGAAAATAAGTAATTCATCAATGATTCTTAGTATGATATTTCTATAAGGTTTCTCTGGAAATATTTTGTACCCTTCCAGTAGATCGATATGCTTACATAAAAATATCACTAATAAAAGTTTAAATATATACTATTATAGTACAAGATATTTCCAGAGAAACGTATATAATTTGTTGGCTGCCGTAATTACAAAAGTCTCATTGAACTGAAACACAAAACTGAACAAGATTTCTAATGTACAGATGTATGGCTGTTGTCTGAAGTATTAGGTGTACAACTTTACTTCCGCGGTTTTTTTCCGAAATTCGAGGCTTTATTGTAAAAAACTGGTTATACATTTATGATTCAAAGTATTGTCCATCGCTGGCCACTACTTTCTCCCATCTTTCGGGCAGCGTACGAATCCCGCGTTGAAAAAACTGGTCATCTTTTGAGGCGATCTACGAATCGATTCAATTTTTTATTTCTTCATAAGACCGGAAGTGCTGGTCAGCCAGGCCGTGTGTCATTGATCGAGACAAGTGATAGTCAGAGGGAACAACGTCTGGAGAATACGGCGGGTGGTATAGGACTTCCCATTTCAACGTTTCCAAGTATGTCTTGACCACTTTCGCAACATGGTTGAACATTGTCATACTGCAAAATCACTTTTTCGTGTCTCTCGTATTGCGGCCGTTTGTCTTTCAATGCTCGGCTTAAACGCATTAATTGCGTTCGATACCGATCGCCTGTGATTGTTTCAGTCGGTTTTAACAGCTCATAATACACTACGCCGAGCTGGTCCCACCAAATACAGAGCATGACCTTGGAGCCGTGAATATTCGATTTGGCCGTCGACGTGCAAGCATGGCCGGGAACTCCCCATGATTTTCTGCGCTTGGGGTTATCGTAATGAACCCATTTTTCGTCCCCAGTCACAATGCGATGCAGAAATCCCTTCCGTCTTTGCCTTTCAAACAGCTGTTCACAAGCAAACAAACGCCGTTCAACATCTCTCGGCTTCAATTCGTACGGCACCAATTTCCTTGCTTCTGAATCATTCCCATGGCTTTGAGGCATTTTGAAATGGCTTGTTGAGTCACTCCCAATGATCGTGCCAATTCTTCTTGATTTTGACACGAGTCTTGATCAAGTAATGCCTCCAATTCTGCATCTTCGAAAACCTTCTTTCTTCCACCGCTATGCCGGCCTTCGACGTCAAAATCACCGTTCTTGAAGCGTTGAAACCATTCACGACACGTTCTTTCACTAATAGCGGCCTCACCATAAGTATTTGAGAGCATTCGATAAGCCTCAGCCGCAGATTTCTTCATATTGAAGCAGAAAATTAAAACCTCCCGCAAATGACGAGAATTTGGTTCGTAAACTGACTTTTTCAATCGAGAATAACTTTATGATGCAGACACAAATAGAATAAGTTTCTATGGAGTTATGTTGACCCAAGTTAATTGTATGACGTCTATGATCTTTTTATTTCGACCACCACTTACCGCTAAAGCCATCTATAGGAAAACGGCTGAAGCAAAGTTGTACACCTAATACAAATATAGTATTCGAAACATTTATCTATTTTTTACGCATAATTATCACTTTTTCCAATATTAAATCTAATAATTTTCTGGCCAATTATTTTACTTCGTTAAAAACGTAATTAGAAACTTTTGGTTATTATATATGTAATTCATATGTGATAGTCACACATCTGTAGGTAGAAAACATTTTTTATTTCTATGTTTTGTTGGGACTTACGTGGTCCAACGTTTAACAATATGTTCTCGGAATCTCTTCTAAAAATATTCTGCATCTTTCAAGTTCGTGAATATTTTTATATTAAATAATTAGTATTTACAATTTACATATATACTATAATGTGCTTCATTGACATTTCGCGGTGCTCGAAAAGCGGTGACAAGCGGCACAATTCGGAAAAGGACTTAGCGCGTGTCTCGCGGCCGGCGGAGTTAGCTATAGCTATCGCCGAAGGACAGCGATATCGTCTGCACTCTCTTCTATTCTCCCGACTCGGCCGCGCTCACGGACACGGGGGCTTGCTTGTGTGAGTTCCCCCACCGCGCTGCCAGCGTGCAGCTAATGTAACAAAACTGAGAGCTCTGCTCCCCCCATTTATTTATTCGTAAGAGATATTTGAATATGCTGAATTACTTTACTTGTTCACTTTTATGAAGATACATCCTATGAAATATAATAAAATCCAGATAAAATAAAATAAAATGTCAAGAATAAAAGAAAATTGATAAGAAAAATGAGAACAAGAACAGTGGAAACAAAAGATACAGTATATAAAATGATATGAAATTAAAGTGTATCACAGTGTAGAATAGATAACGCAATGTTAACAGATTTATACGGCAAGTTCACGTATTTAATAGTTATTTGCGATAATGGCTATAACTTTAGATCGGACAGCTGTTTGACTTTAAATATACCTAATTGAGAGCTTTTGATAGGTACGTTATAAAAGTCGCATTTACTAACAAATTCCTTGCCGATGACAACTGGAATATTCAAATGATCTGAAAAAGTTAAATTTTCGATTTGAATAATTTTACCATCAGCAGTATCGCAGCAGTTATCAGGAATTTTATTTTTTATTTTGAATAGAGGAAGAATAACATCACGATATTGACGCTGTTAACCTGATAGCACCGGATTATTATTATGCGGAGAAAAAAGCTTTGGAAATATATGATTCCGGGAAATTTCCTTATCGTGATCAGACTCGAACATCATGATTTCCCCAATTCTACGGCCAATTTGTTCAAGGGGTCTATTGCGTCCTCTAACTTTTTGTTTAATGTATTGCATGTAATTTTCTAGCGGAAACGCAGATATTGTATCCAAACTAAAATTAATTAGTTTATCAGCAAAATATTTCGCATCGTCAGCTATATGTGCGTTATTATGAAAATTATGTGTAATGAATTTTTTATCGTAAAGTATCTCGGTCGAACAAACAAAATGGTTTAAAAGATCTTTGGCAAATCGTCGTAGTTCCCGTTCTCTACATAAATTTGGATTTAATAAAATTCTCATTGCGCAATGGAATTCTATGAATTGAATGTATTTTTCTTCACTTAAAATAGTTTTTAAGACAATTGGACCTACGTGCAGCATGAATAACCGAAATTCTGTCGCTTTCCATCGTAAAACGGTATATATCTCCCTACACTTTACTACTGGAATATAGAGTCGAAGCTCAACAAGATGGTTTGATAGTGTTTTGATCTGAGTGGCGGAAATGAATAGATCCTTGGTACCACATATTGGAGATCATCGTTCTCATTACACCAAGACATTCAAGATATAAATAATCCAAAATAAAGTGATTTACAAAATCTAAACTTATAATATTTGTTAGTGGAGTAGTTCGCAGACGACAATTATTGTCTTTCCGTTCGAGAAAGTTCTCAGAATTGCGAGGAGGGTTTTTTAAATCAAGAAAGACAAGTCGATTGTCTGAGGTAACATCACGAACAGTGCACCTCGTACAAGAATGAAAACCTGTGTGCGATACCGTTCCCATAATGTAACTTCGCTGGTGCGTCACAAACGAAATAAATACCATCTAGAAATATTGTACAATTGTCAAAGTGAAGATCATGTTCGATAAGATTATTAATTTCCTTAATAAAATCTTCCAAATACTTATTCCAATTATCAGGTTTCTGTTTACCATAGTATATGCCAATAGGAAACACTTTCTTACGCAATTCAGGAATAGATACGACAGTGCATAAAATTGGATAAACTTGAGCAGGCAAACTTTTAAATAGAGGCAGTCCATTAACGTTTACTAATAACTTAAACGTGGTTATATTTCTTAAATACTTCGGCGCGAATTTTAATAATTCTTTAATCCGATATATTAGGTGAAGTAAAAAGTTTTCCGTTAGATGTCTTTAATGAGCCATATCTCACGATGTATACATCGCATCGGGTCATACTATACGGCGATTCAAAGGTGACATTACGCTTCAAAAAAAGTTCTGTGACAGTTTTGTGTTTGGTCAAGCCAGTTGTGTGTTACAGCGTTCCAAAATGGAGGTAAAAAAAGAGAAAATTCGATACATTCTTCAGTACCACTACGACCAAGGTGAAAAGGCGGAGCAGGCGGCCAAAAAAATTTGTGCTGTTTATGGACCCAATACAGTATCGAATGCAACAGCAAAGCGGTGGTTCCAACGATTCCGTTCTGG
>NW_022639518.1:1611940-1614416 GCF_010583005.1 Odontomachus brunneus | reverse complement strand
TTTTTTTTTTTTTTTTTTTTTTGAGCCAGGGGAAATGCTTTACGCATACCCACGGTCTCCGGGGGGAGATCGCGGGTTATGTGGGGCTCCTCCCCCGCCGAGAGACTCGACGGGGGCCTTACCCACTAAACCCCTGGCGGGTCCGTCCTCAGCGGTCATCAGGGGGCCCGCGGGGACCACTTGCGTATAACTTCCGCGGACCCCCCTCCGCAGTCCTGAGGATCCCTTCTGGACCAGGGGTAATAAATCACCCCCGGTCGTGCTCCTCCTGAGCAGCGGCGCGGTGCGACCCAACACCGCGCCGCCTCCCTCCCGGGCCGCTATGATTGGAGGGTGCGCCCCCGCACACCCCCCAAGCGACCCGTAGGGGAGAGGGGGGACTGGTGGGGGCGGAGGTTTCCGCCCGGCACCGATCCCCCTCGACGCCGGCCTGATGTTCGGCCGGCGCCGTGGCCCCGGTCTAGGTGGTTAGACCGGGGCCCTCTCCACCGGTCAGATCCCGGGATGAACTCCCAGGGTCCGCCAGCACACCTCCCTGAGGGGGGCCGGAGTCGGCCGCATTCGGCGGCCGGCCCCTGCAATGCCCCGGCGGCTTTCCGCCCGCCGGAGCACCTCCCCCCATCGGGCACTCGGGACCACCCAACCAGTGGCCCGAATCCCGGCCATCCTCAAGGCACACCGCGCAGGCCGCACTAGCTGCGCAGGCCCGCGCGGTGTGCCCGGTCCGGCCACACCGGTAGCACAGCCCGCTCCGGTCGATTGACGCGGAGCAGGCCGCCCGGATGTGGCCGAGCCGCCAGCACCGGTGACACTGGAGAGGGCGGGGAGCGAGCATCACCACCCGCGCCCCCGCCCACCCCAGCGCCACCCTCCCTTCTGCCGCCACCGTGGCAGCCGAGTCTCGCCCAGACTGCCCCCTCGCCCCGCCAGCCCCATCGGACGGGGCCGAGGCGCACTTCGCCCGACCCACATTTTCCTCGCGCGAGGACCTCCACTATCTCTTCGGGGAGGACCGACTCGTCAAAACCGACGAGTCGAACCTCCTCCATTCTTGAGAGCCGTGTTATTACGGCCCCCGGGAGCGACGCCCTGAGCTTGGCGTCCGCCTCCTCCTCCTTCCCGGGTCCGGCCAGCCCAAACAGGAGGCCGCGAATGGCGGCCCTCCTGACAAAGGCGGGCCGAACCCCGCCCGCACCCGGGTCAACATCGGCCCTCGCCTTGCGGAGGGCCTCCGCATAAGAGAGGCCCCCCGGCTCAAGGCGGACCGACACCACCGCAGTCGCCGGCCCCGCCGGCAGCGTCCCCGGCACAGCCGGACGCCACGGAGCGCTCGTTCTCCCACCGTCCTCCTTGGGACCCCTCTCCCTCCTCCTCGCACCCCTCCCGCCCGCCACGGCCCAGTCCCGATCTATTGGGGGAGCCGCGGCGGGCAGGGAGGGCGCGACCGATCCCGCGGCGGCCGGCACCAGCCCGACCGCCGGTGCTTTCTTCTCCCCCCGTCCGGGAAACAGGCCCCGCAGAGAGGACGTCGCCCGGTCTCTCATATCGGGCCGTATCTCCGGAAATGGAGACACGGCCCGATCCACTCGTTCCATGTGGGCCGGAGACACGCTCCGGTCCTTTTCCTTTTTCCCTCCCACTTTCCATACTAATATCTCATCCTCCAGTCCATCCCTTTCCCTCTGCCATGCTTTCCTCTCCTCTTTCCCTTTCTCTCTCTCTTCAACCTTTCCACCTCTTTCAATTACAAACTTTCCCATCCATCACTCATCTTTTTCTCCGTCTCCACCTTATTCTCCAGTTTAGCCAAATCCACATCCTTTCCGTTCAGTATTCTGTCCATTACCGAATCTTTCTTTTTTGTTGTTACCTCCCAGTGTTTATTCCTTGCATTGCATATTTTTGCCACATCCTCGCAATATAGTATCATATCATTCTTTCCGTTTACTATTTTGTCCTTTTCCGTACGACTCATCCTTTTGCTCCTTTCGCACACTTCATCCAGCATCCTAGCACTCTCCCTTATCCACTCCATCTTCTGCAGGACGAAGTCCCTGCATCTTCCCCAATTTCCGCCATCAGGCCATGCTTCCACTTCATCCGCTTCTCTATCCTTCTCTTCCTCCATGTGCCCCTCAAATCCTGGCCCAATCCTTTTCCTCCTCCTTATCCAATTTTCTTCTTTTCCCCCCTCCCGCTTCTCTCTCTCCATCTGCTTGTCCTACTTCGCCCCTCCCCTCGTCGGTTGCCCGAACCACCGACACGCCCGCCGTTGGCGCACCGGCAGCCACACCCTCGTTCGGCCCATCGTTTGTTGACGACAGGGGGGGGGGCCTGGGACCATAGCCCCCCCGTGCCGGCCCGACGTATCTGATCCGCCGGAGATCTTCGCCTTTTTGTCAGTCATCATATTTGTAAAGGGGGGCATGACGGCGGCCCCCCAACCCGGGCGGCTTGGCTCAACGGAGCCTCAGGA
>NW_022639518.1:1611823-1611930 GCF_010583005.1 Odontomachus brunneus | reverse complement strand
GAAATATTTTTTTAAATTTGTAAAATAAGCTGTAAAATTATGAATTTATAAATAAAAAAAGTGATTTATTTGATTTAAATATCTATATATATATAAAAATAAACAAG
>NW_022639518.1:1611474-1611813 GCF_010583005.1 Odontomachus brunneus | reverse complement strand
GGCATTAGGGACCCGGCTGCCCCCGCGGTGAGGTCGGTTCACCCGCACCGACTGCCCTAAGGACAGCCGGGCGCGCTCGCCCCCCTCTGATACTCTCGGGCGTCGCTGCCCACCCGAGAGACCGGTACCATGCTGGCATAAGGGATCCGGTACGCTCCCCTGCTGTAGGCGCCTTTGGGCTCCCCTCCCTCCCTGAAGCGAGAAGGAGGGGAGCCCTCCGGCTCCTGGTACTCATGGGCGCAGCAACCCACCCATGAGGGCCTTTTAGTCGCCTTTTACGACCCGCAGGCCATACGTTGGGGTTATTCTTTACGTTCGCCACCCACACGGACCTAGCCA
>NW_022639518.1:1611228-1611464 GCF_010583005.1 Odontomachus brunneus | reverse complement strand
TGATTTCTTTACAAGGAGAAAATTAGTGTTTTTATATGTAAAAACTGTTTAAATAAATATTTGCTTGTTTTAAAAGTAAATGAAGTACAAGTAAATCATTCTATAAATCTGAATAAATTATTTTCTAATATTAAAAAATTTTTTTTTGTTTCAAATTAAAGTTTCTTTTATTATCAGAAAAAAATTTATTTAAATTTACAAAATAATTTATTTTACTTACTTTTAAAACATGTAAA
>NW_022639518.1:1611061-1611150 GCF_010583005.1 Odontomachus brunneus | reverse complement strand
CTTTTAAATATACTTTCTACATACTTTTTAAAACATATATTTTAAAAGAATCTATTCTCTTCTTTTAAATAAATCATATGCTTTAAATA
>NW_022639518.1:1610035-1611051 GCF_010583005.1 Odontomachus brunneus | reverse complement strand
CGGAATTATGAAATTGCCTTCAAAATGGACAAAAGTTATCGAACAAAACGGCGCATATTTGGTCGAAATCGGATAATCCTAACTATGTTAATTTCATCGTCGAAATAAAGCGAAAAAACGCTCAGAACTTTTTACTTCACCTAATATAATATCTAGGTTCAAAGACTTTCTTAATCATTTTCACTTGTGTCTTAAGCAATGTTCGCGCAGTGATAAGGAATTTGAAATCTGATTCATTATCAGCAAAACATTCATGGTTCTCTTTGAGACCTACTAACAAGTCAGAAAGTGCTTCATGCGTTACATTGTGTTTTAAAGCCCAACCGCGAAGAAATATGAGAATTTTCAATTTTGAGGGAACTAAATTGTCATCAGTCTGAGAAGAGCATGATGAATTAGATAGCGAATGCAGATGCTGTGGAAGATGAAAGTCGACATTTTCATGTAAAATTACGTTTTTCATAGAATCACTATCCCAATATTCGGAATCATAGCATGCATTAAGTTTAGAAAGTATAGAATATACAGAATGATCAGAGTGATTAGAAATTTGAGAGAGTTCAGATTGGTTGTATAGAAGACTCTGTGTTGGTTGGTCAATAAAGAGATCTCGTTGCTTGATATGATTATTGCCGGAATTATGTAATTGCTGAATGTGTGAGTGGTCATCATTATTATTTGAGGAGTCAGTGGAATGTGACTCCTCCATTTCGGTTTCAATTCTTTTTCTTTTAGCTTCCTTCGACAGTTTGTGAAATGGGATATCTTTTGGCATGTTTTCCAGTGAACTGCTTACAAATGACATATTATATGTACACGTAAATATACAAAGATATTAATTTGGATAGGAATTTTCGTTTAAATGTGCATGTATTTCAGACATTCTATCTGACATCAGCATGCACAGTTTGCTTTCTCCAAGTTAGAAAAATGCATAGTTTTTTTTTAAAAAAGAAGTTAATCTAGACTCACAACTGTATACCCTTATAGAAATATCATACTAAGAATCATTGATG
>NW_022639518.1:1607012-1610025 GCF_010583005.1 Odontomachus brunneus | reverse complement strand
TTTAAAACGTCTTTTTTGTGACATCTTAATGACGTTTCTGTATAACGTCTGAAAAACGTATTATTGATGTTTAGAGACATCATAAAACGTCCTTAAGTCGTCTAAAATGTCGTCATCGATCTGTGACATTAGACTATCATTTTGACGATAATCTCACGATATTTTTTATCATTCCTTGGTTATTTTTTATCCTGAACTTACTTAGATTTGGATGTCATTTTGACGTAAATCTGCTACCTGGGAGACGTCTCAGGCTCGAATCTCAGCAATGCCCATACAGCACAGAAGCTTGCAGCAACATTGCTACAACGTTGCAAGATTGCATATTGCAGTGCAATGTTGCAGAGACTTTGCAGTGACATTAATTTGCAATATTACTTTAGCAATATTGCAGCAATATTAAAAAAAAGTATTACGAATATAATATATTTTATTTATTTACTAGTTATTTTTGTTACTTGTATTTCAAATTCAGTAATGTTTTACATCAATAATATTTATAGAATAGTACTTAAAATAGCACTCGTTAGTGGCAATCATTAATTTGTCTTATTGCATATTTTTTATACTTCATATACCGTTTTTTCGGAGAAAATGCTTTCTTTAGATTTAATATTCGTACTTGTTTAATTTCGTGGCTTTTTTTTATTTCATTAAAATATTATATTCTTAAACGAAATATCATTTTTTAAAATGATGAAAATAAAATTTTTATTTCGTTCAAGGAAACCATGTCATTTGATGAAACAACACTATCGTTTTAAATAATATTTTTAAAAAGTTTCTATCGAAATTTAATAATTCGATTTGTTTAATTTGAATTTTTTTGTATTTTTTAATTTTTTTTGTTGGATTAATCATTATAACATTTTGTTAAAAAGTAAAAGTAATTATCACTGATTCACTACATTATATCAATATTCATCGCACATCGAATGTTGCATTGTTTCAATATCTATTAATAAATTATCCAATAAACAACAAGTAAAAATTATGTAACTATTATTTGGTGTTTGCTAGGTATGTTATAATATACAGTGAACACTATAAGGATACATTATATAAGCATGAATTGTAAGAACATCGTTGGAGTCATCAGAATCATCGTGTGCGCGTAAATATAAGAAAATCATAATATTTAAAAAAATATACTTATATATTCCTAATTTTCTCATGTTTTATAAACCACTAGGTATCGAAGGTTGTTAACATACTCCAAACTTTTGTGAATCTTCCAGCGATAATTTCGATCCCAAGCAGTATACCACCGGTCCTAACTGCGTTAAACTGTTGCTTAACCTGACGATCAAGCGCGCACGCGATCTCTAATGACTCCAACAATGTTTTTACAATTTATGCTTATATAATGTATTCTTATAGTGTTCTAGTATTAATGACTGCCACTAACAAGTACTATTCTATAGGTTCTATTGATGTGAAACATCACTGAATTTGAAATACAAATAACAAAAATAATTAGTAAATAAGTAAAAAATATTAAATTATATTTGTAATATTTTTGAAATATTGCAAATTAATATCACTGCAATATCTCTGCAACATTGCACTGCAATATGCAATCTTGCAACGTTGTAGCAATGTTGCAAGCTTCTGTGCTGTATGGGCATTGCTGAGATTCGAATCTGAGTCTTCTGGTTCTTGAGTCGTTCACGTTACCTACTGCACCACTGTCACTTTGACTAAGGGACGCTTCGTGTTGTATACATGTGGTATATCCATGTACGAAAATATATAATTTATTTAAAAGAAAGGAATAGATCCTTTTAAATGTAAAAAGTATGTAAAAAGTATATTTAAAAAATATTTACTTGTTTTAAAAGTAAGTAAAATACAAATAAATTATTTTATAAATTTAAATAAATTGTTTTCTGATAATAAAAGAAACTTTAATTTGAAACACAAAACAGATACTTTTAATATTAGAAAATAATTTATTTAGATTTATAAAATGATTTACTTGTATTTTATTTATTTTTAAAACAAGCAAATATTTATTTAAACACAGTTTTTACATTTAAAAATCTAATTTTCTTCTTGTGAGGAAATCATTTGCTTATTCTTATATATAGATATGTTAAATCAAAGAAATCATTTTTTTTATTTAGAACTTCATAATTTTACAGCTTATTTTACAAATTAAAAAAAAATATTTCTTTATATTTATTATATGTTTTCTAAAAGTTAAGAAATATTTTTTTTAAGTTAAGAAATTATATTTAACACAATACATTTCTTTGATTTAAAGAATTCTTTTTTAGTGTGTATACATTACCAATTTAAATTTTCTTATTTCTTCATTAATTTAATAAATAATTATATTTATTTTTTTCATGTGTAATATTTATACAAATATTTACAAAATATTATTACAATTTTTTGTTCACAATAAAATTGTATAAAATATTTAGATATTTAGCCCATATTTTAATATTTTCAATAAAGATTTTCATACTTTTTCCTCTCTCTCTTTATGTATATATAAAAGAATATTTATAAAATATTTATATAATATTTAAAAAAAATAATTTGAAATAAATATTTATAAATATTTATCATTGTAGCGAATTCTCTCTAATTAGCGGAGAGAATGACGCTTACCGGGTCGACCTCGCACGAGGTCCAGCGGCGTGAGGAAAGGGAGGCGAAATCGATTCGGAGCTGAGTTGTTCAAATTGATTTATTCACTTTATTTTCACTCTCGATAATTTTACGCCGCGGTTGTCTCGAATCGATCATGAGTTAGAGCGGAAATCTTCGTTAAGAGCCGAAATTTCGGTCACACAATTACGACGGAGATCTTGTGGAGCATCCAACGGATGCCCGGCCGACGGAGATCTTGACGCGGCCGACGGAGATCTTGTATCGCGGTGACCCCGGACTCTGTCGCGAAATGATCGTTGAGATTCCGCGGCACTTTAGCGCAAGACGACACAAAACACGAAATTACAATTTCAAGCGCGCGCGACGTTGATCGAACGTACAGATAAAGTGT
>NW_022639518.1:1600553-1606512 GCF_010583005.1 Odontomachus brunneus | reverse complement strand
TAATTGATCTCGCGTGGCACGTAGAGCGTTCAAGTCGTCGTGACCGAACAGCACGTCGTCGACGTAAATATGCTCTTGCAAAATGGGCACCGCCATGGGATACCGTTCCCCTTCGTCCTGAGCTAATTGTTGAATAACGCGTAACGCGAGACGCACACGCCATCCCGTAAGTGACTGTGAGTAATTGATAGTCGACGGCGGATTCACGGGAGGAGTCACGCCACAAAATTCTTTGAAAATTAAGATCGCGGTCGTCTACAAGAATCTGCCTGTACATCTTCGCGATGTCGGCTGAATATACAAAGCGAAATTGACGCCAACGCAGTATCACGGCGGATAAATCCGTTTGAAGTTTGGGCCCTGTTAAAAGGTGATTATTGAGACTCGAACCGTTCGACGTGAGACTCGAAGCGTCGAACACGACACGCAGACGTGTGGTGCTGCTGGAATCACGGAAAACGGGATGGTGAGGGAGATAGACACACGGATCCGGGCGGTCCTCGGCGGCAGGCAGTTTACGCGAATGACCGAGACGCTCATACTCCCGAATAAACGCCTGATATTCAGCGAACTGCTTCGGATTTGCACCAAACCGTCGAAAGAGCGCGTTCAGCCGTTGCTCGGCTCGTTGGCGCGACTCCCCGATATCAATGGGAGAATCACGGCGAAAAGGCAACCTGACGATATAACGCCCCGTTGGCGTACGAGTGTGTGTAGAGCGAAAATGCGTTTCGCACTTCTCGTCGTCAGGCGTGGCAATTGAACGCGTGGGAAAGTCCTCAATTTCCCAAAATCGTCTGATTTCGTCCTCCAGTGAGGTAGCGTTGAGACAATGATGAACGGAGACGTGATGCGACATCCGAGCATCTCCAGGAGAAAGAGGTGAAGGAAGTGACGCGGGAGAGGATGGAGAGAGTGGTCCCGATATGACCCATCCGAAAATTGAATCTTGCGCGATAGGCTCGCCGAGTGAACCCTTGCGCAAGCCCCCGAGAATGACCTCCCCATACAGATCCGCGCCGAGAATGAGGTGAATAGGCTCCTTGCTCGTTGGATCCGGATCCGCAAATGCAAGGTCCGCCAAATGAGAGAACGAGGCGATATCCGCATCGCTTTGCGGAGCGTACGCGGTTAAAGAACTTAAAATTAAAGCGGTAGTGTTTACGGTCGGAGAGCTTACATCGCGATGAGAGACACAGATTCGAGCGGCGTACTTGAAGGTCCCGGCATCCACGCAACCGACGGCAGAAACCGACGTCGGCATTCGTATGCGTTTAACCCGTAACAATTGAGCTAGGTATTCAGAAATAAAGGACATTTCGGAGCCCTGATCTAACAAGGCTCGTATTTCTACCGAGCGACCTTCGACCACGCCAACTCTTACGCGAGCTGTCGCTAAAATAATCCGTGATGGTTTCGCTCTCATCGGAGAGGCTAACATCGAGCTCACCTCGAGTTTATTCTCCGCGCGCGTTTTCGCTTGTTGACCGGGCGGGTCATTTGATAAAGAGGGTTCAGCTCGCGAGCTCGTGTGCAACAGAGAATGATGTCGCTCGTGACAGGAGCGACATGAGTATTTACTGGAGCACGATCGAACTGAGTGATGTTGACTTAAACAGTTAAAGCAACGCCCGTGCTTTTTCACGAGATCACGACGCTGAACCGGACTCGCCCTTTCAAATATCGGACACGAACTAAAATAATGGTGCGCTTTACAGAGCGGACAGATTGATCCCGATGACGTTGACGCGGTCGCGACAGAAATTCTGGTAGACGATGCACGCCGATCTCCAGCCCGCGCGACGGAGACACCAGATACATCGTCGAGAACGCGCGATCGGCTGGCGAGAAATTTCTCCAATTCGGAAAAGGACGGAAGATCGTCCTGGTCCGCCGTTTTCAGCCTCCACGCCTTTCGTGATGCCGCGTCGAGCTTCTGGACTACGAGGTAGACTAAAATGTCGTTCCAAAGCTCCGCCGGCGAGCGCGCGAGCCGAGTTAACGATGCGACGGCGATGTGAGCTCGATCGCGCAACACTTGAATTTCGGCAGCGGATTCGCGAGAGACCGACGGAAGGTTGAGCAAAGCCGAGAGATGGACTCGTAACAAGCGGCTCTTGTCCTCATAGCGCGCGACTAACGTGTGCCATGCAACTTCGAAGTTCGAAGCCGTTATCGCTAAATTACTGACGCAGTCCAGAGCTTGACCCCGAAGGCTCGAAGTGAGAAAGTGCATACGAGAAAAATTATTTAACTCTTGATTTTGAATAATCAATGAAGAAAATCGATCGCGAAAAGACTCCCACTCATTTAAATTACCGTCGAAAGGCGGAAGACGAATCGGCGGAAGTTGCGCGAGCGAAACAGCTGAAACTTGCGAACGATTATGCAGAAGGTGCGAAGAATCGTGAGACGGACTTACAGGTGGATCCAACTCTTCCAGCTCCTCCGACATGTGGTCCAGTGCTGCGCGATAAGTGTCCTCCGTCTCGTCGTAGCGATGCTCGGTGAAATAGTCCATCGTCTTCTGCGCGGGGAGCGGAGTCGAGTTCACCAGAGAGGCATGCCCGTCTTGGAACTGGATCCAGAGATCTTTAAGAGCCGAAATTCGAGATCGCACCTTCGCGGCCGTCAGATTGGCTCGTCCGATCTTCTTGAAATTATCGAGGTATCGAGCGATCGATCGGCATAATTGTTGCTGTCGTTGCAGCAGCTCCGTCATTTTGCAAGGTGCGATCGGGTTCCCTTTCCCTTTTATTCACGCTCGTCGATCCGGCTCGAAGGACCAAATTTTCTTTGTAGCGAATTCTCTCTAATTAGCGGAGAGAATGACGCTTACCGGGTCGACCTCGCACGAGGTCCAGCGGCGTGAGGAAAGAGAGGCGAAATCGATTCGGAGCTGAGTTGTTCAACTTGATTTATTCACTTTATTTTCACTCTCGATAATTTTACGCCGCGGTTGTCTCGAATCGATCATGAGTTAGAGCGGAAATCTTCGTTAAGAGCCGAAATTTCGGTCACACAATTACGACGGAGATCTTGTGGAGCATCTAACGGATGCCGGCCGACGGAGATCTTGACGCGGCCGACGGAGATCTTGTATCGCGGTGACCCCGGACTCTGTCGCGAAATGATCGTTGAGATTCCGCGGCACTTTAGCGCAAGACGACACAAAACACGAAATTACAATTTCAAGCGCGCGCGACGTTGATCGAACGTACAGATAAAGTGTCGTTTGAGGCAATACGGAAACGCAGCGATTAAGTATAAAAAAAACAAACAGCCAAGGCAGACACCGATCGCAACGGCCAACGGCGATGAGAGCGGAGCAATCCGGAGCTGCGCGAGAGCGCGGTCGCCGACAGCAACCGGCGATTCAGAAAAATGAGAATTGAAATTCCGCTAATTCGGAATTCAACGAAACCAAGAGAGCTGTTTTGAAACTAAGAATTCAAATGTAGCTGACTACGCGATACGACCTTACTATTAAGGCGAGAGATTGCTCCGACTCTTCCGACGTCTGGCTGTTAGCTCCTCGGATGCTCAACTGTGTGGCCTTCTATAAAATGTGGCTAATTGCCGTGTGGAACAAGCTCACTTTTCTTCATCTCTGGCACCCGTTGATTGGTCCAGCGCAGACGGTGATCGCTGGTCGCGTGCCGAATTTTCCTTAAAAGGAGATTTCTCACGCTATGTAGGGCTCCACGGCGCGTGCCGGCCTTCGATTCGCGGAAACACTGTTTATCCGCAGTTGCTATGACAACCGAAAGCGATCTGTGTTTATTACGGCTTATCTGGCACGCGCCGCGGAACACCTAGACACGTGGAAGATGCGTGACGGTGTCGATCTCTCATCGCGACGAATCTTCGATAGGTTTTTCGCTCGCGTCGCGAACAATCATTAATATTGTGTGCTGTGTGGGTTAATACTTTAAATCTTGGCAGTACTTTGCGTAAGTATTTCATCATTTAGTAAAGTATTACATATTAGTATTTAAATATTAATAATGCTCTGCGTAAATATTTTATCATTAAACGAAGTATTGTATGTCAATATTTAAGTATTGAAATCACTCATAAAGTAGAATTTGTAACACTAAATACTGAAATACTTGAGCACTAAGAGCTGTACTTGAATCACAGAATATTACTAAACACTGTACTTTTAATACTGAAAATAAGTAATTAATCAATGATATTTAGTATGAAATTTCTGTAAAGGTTTTATTCGTAATTTTTTAAAATATAGCTGCAATATTACTAAAGTAATATTAAAAATTAATGTCACTGCAGTGTCTTTGCAACATTGCACTGCAATATGCAATCTTGGAACGTTGTAGCAATGTTACTGTCCTTACGAAAAAAACCATAAATTTTAAAGGTTAATCCTTAAATTTGTGGGTTGACCATCAAATTTGAAGGTTGACCACAAAAGTTGGATATTAACCCTGAAAATTTGGGGGTAGACTCTTAAATTTTCAGGGTAGATTCCAAATGATTTGGTGTAAACTCCTAAATTTTGGTGTTGACTCTTAATGAGTAGTGTTGAACGTGAAATTTTCAGGATAGAAGCCAAATGATTCGGTGTCAACCCTCAAATTTCGGTGTTAACTCTCAATGAGTAGTATTGAACCTGAAACTTTCAGGATAAACGATTCGGTGTCAACCCCCAAGATTTAATACTCACTCCCAATTTTAAATGTTAACATTTAATCTTTCAGATTAGACCTCCAAATGTTTCGGTGCCAACCGATAAGTTTTGATGTTAACCCCGAACGGTAAAATAAATAAATCTAAATAAATTCCAGAGTTTTATTCGCACGAACAGCAGTCATCTCTATATGCTTGTAACGAAGCGTTACTGAGCCCGCGCCTGAGGGCTCGACCACACCGACACGCCCGAACATCCGACGTGTCGATGTACACGGCGCTTAGCGCCACTTTAATGGCCACGCGGCCTTACGCACACCTGCACGTGATCCGACGTCACAGCGCCCTAGGTGGGGGCAGCGCGACGCGGATTCACGCGGGTATAAAAGCCGGGCACTCCCGTCGCTGCGGCCGTCCCAGCCACAGCGACTACGAAGGTGCGCTCGCCTTTCGACGCCGTGCTCACGCGGCATCCCGGCTTCCGCCATACGAAGGTGCGCTCGCCTCTCGACGCCGTGCTCACGCGGCATCCCGACCTCCGCTACACGAAGGTGCGCTCGCCTCTCGACGCCGTGTTCACGCGGCACCCCGACTTCCGCCATACGAAGGTGCGCTCACCTTTCGACGCCGTGCTCACGCGGCATCCCGACTTCCGCCATACGAAGGTGCGCTCGCCTTTCGACGCCGTGTTCACGCGGCACCCCGACCCTACCGCGCGAATACGAGCTGCAAGGGATTGGGGTTGCGAGTCCGCCGTCTCCGTCGGTCGCTGCCGACTCCCCAGCTCGACTTCGCTCTAATCGGGTCATTCCGCGACCACGACCGCTCGTCCGAAGAGCCGCGCGTCCGCCTAGACTAAGCCCGCGTCCGCCTAGAATAAGTCCGCATCCGCCGATCCTCTGTTCGCGACCGCGTCCTCCGCGAATTGTATTCCGCGATCGCGACCGCTCGTCCGAAGAGCCGCGCGTCCGCCTAGACTAAGCCCGCGTCCGTCGTACCTCAGTGTAACGCTTAAATAAACGATTATTTTGGTATTCCGCAGAGCGACAATTATTCCCTCCTCCCGATCCTCCGATCCCGGACACCGGCGAGCCATCTAAGGCCCCACGAAGGGAAACTCCTCGAGTAACGAGCCCGCGCGCAAGACGCACGCGAGGCCCGTCACATGCTGGCCAAACGTAAAGTCGGATAATAATCAACCTAAATGGAAATCATTTGTATTAAAAAATTTGTTAGTCAAATTTAGTACATATGAATTGTATATGCTGTATGCAAATGTTAACATAGATAGCTCAGAGAACTCAAAAGA
>NW_022639518.1:1600231-1600543 GCF_010583005.1 Odontomachus brunneus | reverse complement strand
CATTTGTATTAAAAAATTTATGTTAGTCAAATTTAGTACATATGAATTGTATATGCTGTGCGCAAATGTTAACATAGATAGCACAGAGAACTCAAAAAGAATTAAAAAATAATTCAGTCATATATCACAATTCTGAGTTCATTTTCAGATGCAAAAAGAATTCTTCAAAGTTCAGTTCAGTGAAAAGAATTCTTTTTGCATTTAAGTAGGTATAGTATAGGGGTTCTAACTCAGGTTCTCCGAGGGGGGGTGAGGGGTACCGCGGGCGGGGGGGTTGACGTCACGGGGGCTATGACGTCACGGGGGGGGTTA
>NW_022639518.1:1599675-1599974 GCF_010583005.1 Odontomachus brunneus | reverse complement strand
ACCAACATTTAATTTTTTACCAATATTTAATTTTTTACCAACATATATTTACATAATTTTTACCAGCATATTTACATAATACCAACGATCGGTAATTACCGATATTATATAATTTTTTCTATCTGCTTTCGATAGATCATTTTACCGATCTGCGGCGGTTTTTTTCGCGGCGAATTTTGCGGCGGTTTTGCGCCGCCCGCGCCATCCGCGCCGTCCGCGCATTTCGCAGCGTGATTATTTTGTCACAGCTGCAAACTCTAATATTCTGCAAACGTATGCATTCGACAATTAGATGCGCA
>NW_022639518.1:1598473-1599391 GCF_010583005.1 Odontomachus brunneus | reverse complement strand
CACATGATATTCTTATTACTAATGAGCACGTACATTGTGCCCCCGCGACAAAATTTTGCGTGTTATGCATTCGACAATTAGATGCGCAAAAAAAACGAATAACATTTTAAGACTATTTGTGGTGTATCGAGAAAATAGAGAAAAAAGGAGTAATACAAATAAGCAGCAGATCTTGGGATTACAATTTATATATTTTGAAAGTACATGTACAGATTATTTGTTCAATACTTCATACATAATGTCATTCATTGCACATGCCAATAGCTCGCAATCGATGAGTGAACCACCGTCAAAGTCCCCGCTATTGCGTATCGTTGATATAGCATTATCCGTTTCGGTAATATTCTTCTCTCGAAGAATTTTTACAATTTTCTATATTTTGTATTAACAATGTGTGTATTTTCATATAACCATAAGTACATATGGTCAATACAATGCTCGAGAGTAAACAAATGTTCCACTGTAGCTGATTGCAAGTACATGCAGTTACCGGATAATGTGAGTTTTAAAAGTTTCTTGCCGTACATTGTGCACCGCCAAATCGCGAATCCATAGCGGAGAGGATGACACCTCGGTTGTTTGCAAAAGTTTTAAAATATCTTCACGTTTTGCCATCAATCCTCCCCAAATTGCCGAGTGTAAGGCCAATTGATTGCCACGATTGTCGCCGAGGACTAGTTGCACTGTGGATACCAGTCCTACGCTGGTCCCAATCTCCAAGTACTTAAAAGACGTTGACGTCAAGGCATATCTTCGCCCTAAAATACGGGCTGTACAACGAGATTGCGATACACTGTAAAAACATAAATAATTTAACGCGGTTGCAATACACAATTAAAGATAAATGATTCACAAGAAGATAATTATTGAGACTTACCTTTTTTTCTCGTACGGTGAAGCATTATCTTGCACGGGTAC
>NW_022639518.1:1595474-1598117 GCF_010583005.1 Odontomachus brunneus | reverse complement strand
AATAATTGTCCACTAAATGTCTTTGTTGCAAAACGACTGATGCAACGAGTGACCAAGAACCGCTTTAAATACGTTTCAAAATTCCTCCCCACCAACTGAAAGCAGTGCATAATAATAATATAAATGAGACTCACCTAATGTTCATCTACATCTACTGTACAAATATATTTTATCAAATCATTCAACAAATCTCTGATACGGCGCCGTAGATAACCAATCGAATACTCATATATCGATTGAGTGTTTCGCGCCATACTGCATCATCGAAAAAATCGATTTCCGATATTTATATCAAAAGTGCAGTCCAAAAGTATTCATGTAAGATCTCTCTCTTTTATGCGTCACAATGCAGAATTTTTATGCTGACACATCGATTTGCAGTCGACAGTTAGATGCGCAGAAAATGTGAAACATGATATTATTATTACAAATGAACACGTGCGACAGTAAGATTCGCAGAAAATGTGAAACAAGATACTATTACGAAGGTCATAGAAGTATACATATTTTGCACATTTGCAATCCCTCCTAAACGAGACACATTTTTGTTAGAAAGAGATGGAGATATACTGATGATATATATATATATTCAGAGTCGTACTATGCCAATATGCATAGCAGCATTTGTAAATCTAGTGTGCACTTTGTAAAAGAAATGGAAGATTTTGCGCAAATCGAGCGAGAATTGCGGGAGCAGTCGGCTCGACTGAGTTCGCGAGACGAATACGACGCGTGGGTGCAAAAGTGTGACGAGTGCCTCGAGTTGTTGGAAGAACATAGTCGGGCTAAACGACCGCGATTATCGATCGGTATTAGACAGTCATTGATTGCTCGAATCGCGCAACTCGAGGGGTTAAAAAATACGTTGCGCACACGTTTCGTTCACGCGGGTGCAGGACACAGTACGAGAGATGCAGGACTCGTTTGGCGCGAGGTCGATATCGCATTCGATAACTGCATACTAACCGGAATTGTCATCAACGCGAACCACATCGAACCTCGTCAATTTCTCGAGGATGCAAAGAATATGGTGCTCGAGCACATACGGGATGCAATGGAGAGACACGTAAACGTGAAAGTGAACACTGTGTTTAACGGTGAGTTCGTCGCGGGTGAAAAACGTGCGGTAAAGAGCATCGCTACGAAAAATTGTGAACTCTTTTCCACATCCAACATAGAAGATTGGTACGAGCGACGCATCGTCGAGCCCACATTAGCATCGTTGGAGGAATTCCAAGAACGCGATAGCGGGTGGGCATTATCGCGAATACTCAATCTTACAATCAATGTGAACAAATACAATCCGTTGCACGCGGGATGTCACTTTGAGTTACCGCGTGTGATACAACTGAAGCGGGCTGTGATCAATGTCAAATCTCCGGACAATGCATGTTTCGCGTGGGCAATAGTTGCAGCTCTGTATCCAGCCGAAAGAAATGCAGATCGTGCACCATCGTATCCCCATTACACAAACGTGCTCAATCTTCAAGGCATTGAGTTCCCCATGAAAATTAATCAAATTACAAGATTTGAACTATTAAATGATATATCCATCAATGTATACGGCATCATGGGAGAAAAGAACGAAGCCATTGTTCCAATACGTATCAGCGACGAAAAGAGGGAAAAGCATGTCAACTTGCTACACATTTCGGATCCTCGAGACCACAACATGGGACACTTCGCTTGGATCAAGGACTTATCCAGGCTCGTGAGCTCGCAGTTGAACAAGTATAAAGGTAGAAAATATATTTGCGATCGGTAAGTACATTTCACGAATTCATTGTATCCGAAGTATGCAATAAGGCGATAAAAATTGCAATATTTGTAGATGTCTGCATTACTTCCATTCCAACGAGAAGCTGGAGAGTCACGCGGTAGACTGCCAAAAAATTAACGACTGTGCCATCATTCTGCCCAGCGAAGACAATAAATGGCTGAGTTTTAGCAATCACAGCAGGAAGGAGCGAGTTCTTTTTGTGATATACGCCGACCTAGAGTGCACACTGGAGAAGACGGAGAGATGGAGAGGATTGCAAATTGTACACATACCAACATCACAGGATATTTAGGATAGCATATTATATACGTTGCTCGTACGACAATTCATTATCTGAATTTCAAAGTCGTCGTAATAGTGACTGCATCTCATGGTTCGTCGGGCAACTCGAATAAATAGCACACCGCGTAAAAGTAATATTATCATCCAATGTCCCCATGGAAATATTGTCGAAAGAACAGTGGACGACATTTCATAACGCAACACAATGTCACGTGTGTGAGAAACCATTCACAACAGAGGATACGCGTGTACGCGATCATTTGTCACTTCACCGGTCGCTACCGAGGTCCAACACATTCAAATTGCAATTTAAATTACAAAAATTCATATCATATTCCAATAGTTTTTCACAATTTATCTGGTTATGATTCTCATTTTATTATCAAAGAAATAGCTAACGCATTTGAGGGGTCAATCGATGTACTACCGATAACAAAAGAAAAATACATTTCCTTTACAAAGAACGTCCAAGATACAGCAGATAAATATAAAAATATTGTAAAATTGCGTTTCATCGATTCCTATAAATTTCTCAGCAGCAGTCTCGACAAATTAACATCTTTTCTCACTAAAGACAAGTT
>NW_022639518.1:1593565-1594102 GCF_010583005.1 Odontomachus brunneus | reverse complement strand
GAGACGCGGTAGCGAGTCGATCCATCTGTAGGTTCCTTGTAATGTAAACATTTTCCACATGTCATTCTTCAGCGGACGATTGAATCGTTCCACGCCGAAAGCCTTCATAACTGAATACGTCGAATAGTGATTGATGTTGTGTTTCTTCGTGAGTCTCTGCACATCGGTATTGTAAAATTCCTTCCTCCGGTCTGTTTGCAAATTTGTTGGACATCTTCCGCTGTCTCGAATTATCTTGCCGAACGCCTCGACCACCTCCTTTCCGCTCTTAGTCTTTAGCGGCATGACCCAAGCATGCTTGCTCAGCACATCGATAACGGTGAGTATGTAGTGGTAGCCACTGTTGAGCCGCGAATACGGACGCATCTCCACTACATCGGCCTGCCACAGATCATCGTATCCACGCACAATGACGCGTCTACGAGGAAAATGCCTTCTCGCAGGAGCATGCAACTCCTCCACCAACCGTTGCTTTTCGGGGCTGTGTTGTTTGTCCGTCTCCACTAGTTCCTCTTTCTGCATGTTTGATTGCTTAGG
>NW_022639518.1:1593138-1593274 GCF_010583005.1 Odontomachus brunneus | reverse complement strand
CATCGTTTTAAATTCCATCTATTCAACGCGTTCTCGCGCTGCAAACACTTTCTCCCATATGGCACGTGTTTCAGCATGAAGTCTGATCAGATTTTGTTCAAATTCCTCCTGTTTCTTTTCAAATTCTTGCTGTTTA
>NW_022639518.1:1591376-1592299 GCF_010583005.1 Odontomachus brunneus | reverse complement strand
TGTCTTTCCAACGCAGTATCTTCCTCTATCTTACCGGTTTTCAAAGCACGATATTTCTTACGGATCGATTCGCTCGTTTTCGCAATTTCCTTCGCCATCCTCTCGCCAACTTTAATCTCTGAGTCGCTAATTTCTGTGTAATCTGACGTCACCATAACGACGTTTCCTCGTTGACGCACAAACGACAAATGGTGACGTTACGGCATTGCAAAATCGTTAAATCCTCGCCGATATCGTCCATTGGTCATAGAACTGTCCTTGTCTATTACTACGAAGCCATATTTTTGCTGCCAACATTCGCGACACAGCGCACAAAAATCTTCGTATGTCATATCAGTGTTCACGTGATCTTTGTACACGTGTTTCAGATTGGTACCATCCTGCTTAAAGAGAATCAGCAGATTCGCATTATCCCGTATAAGATGCTTAGGTATCTTTGCATACGTCTGACAGAGATAGAAACAGTCGACGTTCGAGTGACGACCCATAGCAAAGTATTCTCTTATCGTATCTTGTTTGTCACACGCCACGTCATCGAAAACAAAAATGGAATTTGGCAGCGCTTCGTTCGGCGGAAGGACATCGATGTTATTGGAAAATGTAAAAAAGCCAATTTCGTCTATCGACGTAAACAAATTCTCCAAGTAGCGATATTTCGGCTGTTGCAGTGATTTCGAATACACGTACAGATTCTCGAAACGCAGACCGTGTGGGCTCTCCAGCAGATTCACCAACACATTCGTCTTACCACAATTCGAGGGGCCACATATAATACCGCGTATGGTAATCGGTAGCAAGTGGCCGTGCTTACGTATGATACTTTCGGACGCTACTAGCATTTTTTCATCGAAATTTTTCACGTGTATCGGTGTCCGTTGTCGTATGAACCGCATGTCGCTTCAAAAAATGCTTCATTGGCACGC
>NW_022639518.1:1588821-1590498 GCF_010583005.1 Odontomachus brunneus | reverse complement strand
AAAAACAGTAAAGTGTAAATGCCAAAATTGAGGCGAAGTCCTCCTCCATCAAGATCAAATCAAGAATCAACAATAGAAAATCCTAATCAAACCAATATGGATATTACCGAATTACGAAGAATGGTAATGGAACAACAACAAATCATTGAACGACTCCAGCAGCAGCAGCAACACCAACAACAACAAAATGGACAAATGGGTAATCAAGGGATTGGACTTTTAACTGAAGGTAATTTCGTACATTTTTCAATAAGAGATGCACTCGATGCAGTGCCTACTTATGATGGAGAAAACATTCCATTCATTTATTTTGTCGAGGGTTGTGAAGAAGCCATGAGCATGATAGCACCAACACAGGAAAATATATTAGTAAGAGCAATAAGAAATAAGTTAAAAGGGGATGCACACCGATCAATATTAGGAAAAATTTTTACTAACATGCGTGAATTAATAGAATTTTTAAGAACTAAATATGGTCCCAGAGAAACAGTTTACGAAGCCCAGGGACGTTTAGCTTATTTATGTCAAAAGAAAGATGAAAAAGTGGCCACATATGCGAATCGAGTTCGGGAACTAGGAAAACGAATATTAGACGCTTAAAAAAGAGAGACTGGTGAAATTAGTGAAGAATTTCAAAATTTAATCGAGGCTCATCTAAAAACTAGCTTCTTACGCGGATTAAATAAAGAAATTATAATATCTAAAGAAGGAACGTTCGAACAACTTGAGAGTCGAGCAATTGACGCGGAAAAAGAACTCGAAACTATAAACATGATAAGGCGAGTCGTTCTCGCAGAGAATACAACAGAGAGGCGAGCCACTCGACGCATAGAAGCCGTAGAGATCATATGTCAGTATTGTCATAAAAAAGGTCACACAGCTGATCGGTGCAGAAAGATCCTAAAACAGCAAGGAAATGTTGAACGTATAAATTCTAATAATCCAATTCAATATCAAAAAAACGTAGAACATGTAAATCAAAATTATTTAGCTCCAATACAATTTCCAGTAAGACAAAATTTTCCACAAAATACAACAAATAAATTTTTCCCACAAAATTTTTCTCGACAAACATATAATAAATCTTTTTATAATAATCAAAATACTGGTTCTGGACAAGAAATGTTCCACAATAATCAACCCTTAATTTTTCAAAATCAATTAAATCCAATAATTTGTCAATATTGTAAAAAATTTGGACATTCAATTGAAGAATGTAGAAAACGTGCTTATAATAATAATCAGCGAATTACACAAAGTCAGGGAAACAGATATATTCCCGACAGGAAAGGGGCAGCTTCGGGAATGCAAAATACATGCCCCAGTCGAGTAATCTCAACGGAAACAATTTCCAATTCCGAACAGTAAATCTAGCAAATATAGACGATGTACCAACAATCAAATTATCAAGTAAAGATTTTAAAGAAAATTCAAAGTTTCTAGTTGACAGTGGATCAGGGCCTAATATAATTAAACAAGGTTGTTTAAAAAGAGACATTTGGGTAAATGAAAATAAAATTCTTAAGCTAAGTGGTATAACAGCGCATCATGTGTCCACCTTAGGGCTGGCACTGATAGATATCTTAGGATGTCCAGTTGCTTTCCATTTAGTGGAAGATAATTTTCCAATACCTCAAAATGGGATCTTAGGATCAGACTTTTTTAAACAATTTCAAA
>NW_022639518.1:1584291-1588811 GCF_010583005.1 Odontomachus brunneus | reverse complement strand
AAATGGGATCTTAGGATCAGACTTTTTTAAACAATTCCAAGTCAAAGTCAATTATCAAAAAAATCAAATAGAATGGGAAAATATAATTATCCCTTTTGAGCCCAAAGAAGATCCAGAAGAAACTTTAATAATTCCAAGTAGATCTATTTCTCAAATTCATATCAATGTTATTAATTCCGAATTAAAAGAAGGATATGTTCCGCGATTGATTGTGACAGAGGGCATTTACTTAGGTAATGCTTTAGTCTCAGTACAAAACGGAAAAGCATACTTAAAAGTAATAAATACAAACGAAAAAGACCATGAAATATATGTGCCAAACATTGCAATTCAAGAATTTGAAACAAAATATCAAAATGAAATAAATTTAGAAATACAAGCAGAAACAAATTCAAATTTACAAGCACGATCAAATACAAATACAAACTCGTGTTATCACATTAAAGAACAAGATAGAAAAGACCAAATAATTAAATTACTACGCCTAAATCATTTAAATAAAGAAGAACAAGAACATGTAAAAAATCTAATTGAAAAAAGTACAGATTGTTTTCATTTACCAGGAGAAATGTTAGAGCATACAAATGCAGTACAACATCGTATATTAACCACTGATGAAGCTCCAATAAATACAAAACAATATCGATTTCCAGAAATTCACAAAGAAGAGATAAATAAACAAGTAAATGAACTTTTGGAAAATAAAATTATAAAACCATCTGATTCTCCATATAATACCCCAGTATGGATAGTTCCTAAAAAGACGGATGTAAGCGGAAATAAACGATGGCGAATGGTATTGGACTTTCGAAAATTAAATAATAAAACGATAGGCGACGCATATCCACTTCCAAATATAACTGAAATTCTCGATCAATTAGGTGGAGCAAAATATTTTTCAGTCTTTGATCTAGCTTCAAGTTTTCACCAGATTCGCATGCATCCAGAAGATAGTCATAAAACAGCCTTTTCGACTCCACATGGGCATTATGAATTCGACAGAATGCCTTTCGGATTAAAAAATGCACCTGCAACCTTTCAGAGACTAATGGATTTAATACTTAGCGGAATACAAGGAAACGAAATTTTTGTATATTTAGATGATATAGTATTATATTCAAGCTCTTTAACTGAACATGCTATAAAATTTGAAAAATTAATTAATAAATTACGTAATGCAAATTTAAAATTGCAGCCAGAAAAATGTGAATTTTTAAGAAAAGAAGTAACTTATTTGGGACACATAATTGGAAAGGATGGTGTTCGCCCAGATCCGATAAAAGTTGAGGCTGTAAAAAATTTTCCAACCCCCAAAAATGAAAAGAACATTAAACAATTTCTTGGATTAGCAGGATATTATCGAAGATTTATTGAAGGATTTTCAAAAATAACCAAACCTCTAACTAATTTATTAAAAAAAGAAAATGGATTTAATTGGGGAGATAAAGAACAAAATTCATTTGAAATATTAAAGGATGCATTATGTAAAAAACCAGTATTACAATATCCTGATTTTACTAAACCTTTTCTCTTAACAACAGATGCTTCTGGAACAGCAATTGGAGCAATTTTAAGTCAAGGTCAAATTGGTAAAGACCATCCGATTAGTTATGCTTCGCGAGTATTGAATGATGCCGAAAAAAATTATTCAACAATTGAAAAAGAATTATTAGCAATAGTTTATGCTGTACAACATTTCCGACCTTATCTTTATGGTAGAAAATTTATTTTAATAACCGATCATAAACCATTAACTTGGCTGCATAATGTGAAAGATCCTACTTCACGACTTGTTCGGTGGAGAATTAAGTTAGCAGAATATGATTATGAAATAATATATAAACCTGGAAAAATAAACTTAAATGCTGATGCTCTTTCAAGAAATCCTTCAATACCAATATATCCTATTCAACCCACATATGATGAAATAGAAGAATGCTCCGAAGATGAGGAAGCAATAGAAAGGAACAAAAACCCAAAACCTTTAGAAATGTCACCGAGAAGTGGTAACATGATTGAAGAACCAGAACCTGAAGTTATGACAAAAAAGACTCGATATACAGAGAAGATGGAAGGAGAAAGTATCCCTTTTACAAGAAAAGAACTACAAGAACCACTATTTACAAGACATACTATACAAGCAGACATACATTATAATGAAACAAATAACCCAACTCAAACAGATAATGAAATAGAACCTTTAAGTTTAGAACAAAATTTTAACCCACAAATAGAAAATTTATTAAATAACAATGAAAATTTTAAACATAATGCTAACAATAATAATTTAGAGAATATAGATACCAATGATAACTCTAACAATATTAATCAATCAAATTCAATAATAAACATACCACAAAATCTTTTACAAATACTAGAAGACTTAATAAGGGATCAAGAAGAAAAACAAAAAGAAAATAAAGATGACACTAAAGAAAATGAAGATGACACTGAAGAGAATGAAAATAACACTGAAGAAAATGAAAATGACACTGAAGAAAATGAAGATGACACTGAAGAAAATGAAGATGACGCTGAAGAAAATATAGATGACAACGAAAAAGAGGAAACAGATATTGATAAAACATTTAACGAAATAAATATTGAAACAAATAAACAAATTATTACACGATCACAAAAACATAATATAATAAATAGTCGCGATCAATTATTTATGAGAAAAGATCATTATTTATACTTTCTAACAGCTGATGGAAAACCTTGTGATCAGGGTGCAAAAGAACTTCAATTACAAAATTTAATACCACTAATTAAAAATATTAAATTAGGAAATTTATTAACAATTAAAAGAGGAAATAAAATAAATTTTATCTTTATATGTAAAAATGATATGAAAGATAAAATGACCAATGAAACTTTACATAATTTATCCATTAAATTAAGAAATGCATTAAGTCAAAATCCAATTAAAACATTAAATGTCGCAAAAACATTACAAATAGATAATATTAAATGGGAACAAATACTCAATCAAATTCAAAAATCAATGAATGGTTTTCCAATAAAGTTAATTATTTGCCATAGTTTAGTAAAAATTCCAGAAATAAAGAAGCGAAAAGATATAATAGAAGAAGCTCATTCATCAGCAATAGGAGGTCATAAAGGCATAACAAAAACTTATAATCGAATTAGACAAAAATTTTACTGGGAAAATTTAAAATCAGAAATTCAAAACTATATTAAACAATGTTTACAATGTCAAATTAAAAAATTAGTTCGAGTAAAGACAAGACAACCAATGATAATAACAGACACTCCATATTCAGCCTTCGAAAAAATATCAATGGATATAGTAGGACCTTTACCTGAAACATCTAAAAGAAATTCCTATATATTAACCATTCAAGATCATTTAACCAAATTTTCTCTCGCTATACCCTTAACATCTATATCCGCTAACCATGTGGCTAACGCATTATTAACACATTTTATTTGCACTTTTGGAGCCCCTAAGGCAATATTAACTGATCAAGGCAGCAATTTTATGAGTAATTTAATGAAAAAATTTGCAAAACAATTTAGAATTAAACAATATAGAACAACAGCATTTTATCCACAAGCAAATGGAGCTTTAGAAAGATCTCACTTGGTTTTAATTGAATATTTAAAACAATACGTAAATAAATTCACAGAATGGGATGAATTATTAGACTATGCTGCATTTTCATATAACACTAGTGTGCACGAATCAACTGGATATACTCCATATGAGTTGGTATTTGGTAAAATTGCCAGACAACCATCCAGTGAAATAGATAATGAATTAGAAAAAGAAAAAACATATGATAATTATTTAAAGAATTTAATGACTAAAATTTATGATTTACAAGAATTAGCTCGAGAAAATTTAATTGCTTCAAAAATAAAATCTAAAAAATATTATGATCAAAAACTAAATTCTCAAGAATTTCAAATAAATGATCAAATATTTCTTTTATGTGAACCAAAAAGAGGAAAATTTGGAGATCAATACTCTGGACCTCATTTAATAACAGACATATTACCAAATGGTAATATTAAACTTTTGTTTAAAGGAAAAGCAAGGATTGTACATCCAAATAAAATAAGAAAAATAAAGGATAAAACCAAAAAGCAATAAGGAGGTTGGACTTGTACCGCGAAACATCTTCAATCTCCTGGCTCAAACGTAAATAACTTAAATAAGATTAAATATATATAAATATACATATAATAAAAAATACACATAGAAAATAAGAAATAAATAATAATAAATTGTTACGTCTCGTAGGGTCTCACGTACCTTTAATCGGAAAACATAGTGTAAAAAACTGACTATCTATTCGACTGAATTATAAACAATTGAGTACACAAAAAGGTACTTAGACCTCAAATCTTAAACATTTCCCGAATTCCTATTTTTTTTCTACCAATACGAACCTGATCCTTATTATTAAGTACAACATCTCTAACAAATTTGATAAGCAACAGAAAGAAAGAAATCATCTCAAGAAATTCAGAAACACCCATTTCTCTCTTTA
>NW_022639518.1:1583485-1584281 GCF_010583005.1 Odontomachus brunneus | reverse complement strand
AAGAAATTCAGAAACATCCATTTCTCTCTTTGCATACACTAACATGGGTCGCCGATCTTGTCAACAGCGCAGTGATCTGCGCGAAGCTCTACACACACTGGAGCTACTATCTTCCGTCTCTGATTCTCTTTCACGTGAAGTCTTTCATCGCATAACCCGTAACCTATTAGCACAATATTTAGAGCTAGAAGATTTACCCCCCTTACCTCCCCACCTACAGCTACTTATATTCAATCCACATCCTTTTCCACCACCTCCATCTCTTCCTATATCGTATTCTCCACCTCCTTCACTTTCCAATAATTCCGAAAATTAAAATGCTCACTTTATTTACAATACAATCTCCTACAAGACGTAACAAAAATCTTTTTATATTTTATAGATGAAAGAAATAATCGGATTGTTATTAATTATATCAATAAAACCTATAACTGGAATAATTGGATATGACTGTGGATCACCAAGTCTTAATGTCACTGCGCTATCTTTAATAGATGTAGAAGATTGTAATATACCAATCACTCAACCACACACTGAAAAAATTTATATTCAATTACTTCAATTATCAAAATTTGAATCAATCAATGTAATTCAATGTAAAATATTAATATCAAGAACTATATTTCATTGTGGTATGCATTCTCACATTTCAACTGTTACAAATTCACAAATATCATATATAACGGACACATCTTTAGATCAATGTAAAAGTATGCACCAAACAAAATCACTAATCATGAATGTAAACAATGTTATCAGTGAACTCAAAATTAATGGCACAGTTTCTCGACCAATA
>NW_022639518.1:1583231-1583475 GCF_010583005.1 Odontomachus brunneus | reverse complement strand
ATCTCTTCCTATATCTTATTCTCCACCTCCTTCACTTTCCAATAATTCCGAAAATTAAAATGCTCACTTTATTTACAATACATTCTCCTGCAAGACGTAACAAAAATCTTTTTATATTTTGTAGATGAAAGAAATAATCGGATTGTTATTAATTATATCAATAAAACCTATAACTGGAATAATTGGATATGACTGTGGATCACCAAGTCTTAATGTCACTGCGCTATCTTTAATAAATGTGGAG
>NW_022639518.1:1582415-1583221 GCF_010583005.1 Odontomachus brunneus | reverse complement strand
TGGATATGACTGTGGATCACCAAGTCTTAATGTCACTGCGCTATCTTTAATAGATGTAGAAGATTGTAATATACCAATCACTCAACCACACACTGAAAAAATTTATATTCAATTACTTCAATTATCAAAATTTGAATCAATCAATGTAATTCAATGTAAAATATTAATATCAAGAACTATATTTCATTGTGGTATGCATTCTCACATTTCAACTGTTACAAATTCACAAATATCATATATAACGGACACATCTTTAGATCAATGTAAAAGTATGCACCAAACAAAATCACTAATCATGAATGTAAACAATATTATCAGTGAACTCAAAATTAATGGCACAGTTTCTCGACCAATAACTTTCGCAGGAACAGTAACATCTGAAGGAACATGTACTGGTGCACAATATTCAGATCCTTATGGAACATGGCAAAATGTAATAGTACAAGAGACAATAACTATAACTTTACAATCTTATCACGCACTAATTGCTCTTGAAACTAATCAAATTCACTTAAAATCTGGAACAATTTGTCAATACACTGATAGCAATTGTCTAGATATTGAAGGAAAAAGCACTTATTGGGAAACTATACCAAATGATCATTGTAAATTTAACTATTATGATGTATTATTCGAGGGATATGCAGATAAAATAACGGATACCGTAAATGAAAAATTAATAATTGTATATTCATTATCAACAGAAGATATAACTTTTGCTCTCACTAAAACAGGAGAGGAATTTCTTTGCGGATATTCCCTAATCAAGACAGAACATCCTAAACTATTAATACTAGAAACAAAAA
>NW_022639518.1:1580463-1581698 GCF_010583005.1 Odontomachus brunneus | reverse complement strand
CAATCACACGAACTTGTCCATCCCAGGGTAAAGTGGTTAAATCCATTGACCCAAAAAGGACAATTAACACGTTTTAAAATCAACTAAGACGTGACACCAAATATTGTTCTATTGCGCGAGTTTTCGGAGCACATTAACGTTTTTGGGGACAGAATCCCGGAACATATAAGGGCCGACCCGGAGGTTCGACAGTATCGTCGGTGCCTGGAACATTATAATCGTCCGTGGCAGCAAACGCACATCGACGGTCCAGCGCCGTTGATAAGACACTGTGCTGAATGTCAGCGTCGTCGAAAACAGTAAAAATCGGCAACAGTCTGTTAAATCGTCTGCCATTAACGCGCTTCCTATCGAACTGCATATCCCCGGCTACCAGTTTTGCGGGCCGGGTACACGCTTGCGGACACGATTGGCCAGAGGTGATCGGGGTATCAATCCGCTGGATGTGGCGTGTCGCGAGCACGATATCGCGTATTCTCGAAGCAACGATCTCGTCGAACGTCACGTGGCAGATAACGTACTCGCTGACAAGGCGCGAGAACGTATAGTCGCGAGAGATTCCACTCTCGGTGAGAGAGCTGCCGCTACAGCCGTTTGGGCAGCTATGAAGGCTAAGGCAAAAATCGGAATGGGCATGAAAAAGAAGCGAAGCGCGTCGAAGAAGGAAATATTACGAAATCGGATACTTCCAATAGCAAAGCGGGGTGGAATTCTACCTATTCTCCCGCTGCTGGGAGCGCTTGGATCGCTAGTTGGTGGAGCGGCGGGGATCGCAAAAGCTGTAAACGATACCAAGGCTGCGCAGCGTCAGCTGCAGGAGATGCAACGTCATAATCGCAGCATGGAAGGTCGTGGAATTTATCTCGCACCATACAAACGAGGAAAAGGTGTCATGAGAGGAAAAAAAAAACGTCGAAAAAATACTAAAAATGCCTACGGGCGTCACCACCAATACAATTGGAACAATTGGCGAAACGTATGCATATTCCGTTCTTCAGGGGTGTTTTCATGCGCGACGTACTGCCTACATCGCCGCGCGTAAACGAGAGTGGAATCGTAAATTTGGATGACGTCGAGGGACCCGGTACTCATTGGGTAGCGTACGCGAAAAGAGGCGATCGCGTGATATATTTCGATAGTTTTGGTAATCTTCGACCACCCAGCGAATTGGTGCGATATCTCGATAATAATACAATTGAGTACAATCGTACGCCCTATCAACGTTACGATCAGAG
>NW_022639518.1:1579443-1580453 GCF_010583005.1 Odontomachus brunneus | reverse complement strand
TACAATCGTACGTCTTATCAACGTTACGATCAGAGCATTTGCGGACAACTGTGTATACGTTTCCTGCAGACAGTTAACAGCCGATTTAAGGCCCAACGTTCTGCGATCAGTGTCCAGTAATCGTTTTGGTCTCTGACGAAGATGTCGCTGACATTTACACTCACCAGCAAGAGTAGCACTCTCGCGGGAAGCTACTTTCCAGCCATAGATCTGAGCGATGGCGATTACGAACTCGGTTTGGCAGCCTTTGAAACCTATAACACGATACCGAATGTAAATGCGTCGAATAATAAATTTTACTTTGATGAGGACGACAAGGAAATTATAATCCCTGAGGGATCGTACGAATTGTATGCCATATACCGGTACCTGAAACGTGCAATGTTGGAAACCATCAAACCGATCACTACCAATGATGATGATGATGATGATCTCATAGTTATTCGCGCCAATGAGAATACAATGAAGTGTGAGATCAAGTGTGTTCACCGGATCAACTTTAACAAACCAAATACCATTGCATCGCTACTGGGATTTTCTTCAGATCGCATTCTACAGCCGCGACAATGGCACGAATCGAACGTGACAATCAACATTACGGATGTGAATATTATTCGCATAGAATGTAATGTGACCACCGGTGCGTACAGCAACGACAAATGTGTGCACACCATACACGAGTTTTCGCTTAATGTACCACCAGGATATAAAATATCGGAAACGCCAGATCATTTATCTTCCGATCTTTGCATGGAGCGTATCGGATTTGACGATACGTGTTGTGGATCAAGACGGTCGATTGCTTGATTTCCGCGGAGAAGAGATAATCGTCAGGTTGCATGTGCGGCGGCGGCGGCAATAGGATACCTGAGATGCTCGTCTTGAACGAAGCGAGTCAGACTAAATAGGTGAGCGACATTTTTCCCACCAAAAGGACAATTATAAACAAGAAAAATAAGAAACTTAGTGCAGCCAACATTGCATTTTTAAGATCTTTGGGATTCATCGTG
>NW_022639518.1:1578767-1579031 GCF_010583005.1 Odontomachus brunneus | reverse complement strand
CATACAATTTCTTACTCATTGTCCGTGTGTGGTCATTGATTGTTCGCGACAAAACGAATCCATCAAGAGCGCCACTGTCGATGTGAGAATTGTATTCAACTGCAAGGAGAATATACCGATGGATACCACAGTTTACTGCCTCATTCTGCACGACCGCATTGTGGAGTACAGTCCCCTGACCAACATTGTGCGCAAAATAACATAAAAAATGAACGTGCCTACATTTGTGGACTTGCAAGGATTTACGGTTGGATTGAGATTTCA
>NW_022639518.1:1574535-1578554 GCF_010583005.1 Odontomachus brunneus | reverse complement strand
CTTTGCGAGTCCTATGCCGTGGCATCTTCTCACGAGAGCTGACAAATCGAAAGCAGCATGGTTGACGGCTAATCATCATGGTCTGCATTGGAAGGATGGAATCGTCCCATACAACAAAGCGAAACGTTTGATCATGGACACTGTGATCAGCGAAACCAGCGAAGAATCCAAACTCGTCTATGTCATGGGATACGAGAAGCGAGAGTGGCTGACGAATCTCCTCGATGATGATGCGAGGGACAAGGTGATCGTTGAGACTCTGGATGCGGATTACGAGGATATGGCGTCATTGGACAAGCTGGATGCAACCAACATTTTACGATGTAATAATCATACAAAACACTGTGCGTTACAAAATGTATTGAAAATATTTAATTGGTGGCGGAGTCAGCGCCAGAAAGAATTGTTTAACCTTTGATATGTATAATAAATTTTTATTATTTAATATACAAATGTTTTCTCCGTCTTCTAAATTAAATCCCTTAAATTAAAGACATATTTATTAACGGTTAAACTTTTCTGGTATTCGCTTTTACCGTTTCTACTGTATTTTACCGTTTCGATAGCCGTTCTTTGTCGTTTTTTTTTTTGCTTTTAACGTTTCGGTAGCTTTTTTTAACATTTTCTTTTGCCTGTTTGTTACGGTAACCGTTCTTTTTACTGTCATTTACTGGTTTTTACTGATATAAGTGTATTGTAATAGTATGGATTTAGGGGGGGATAAATTTTGATTATTAATTATAACATTGTACATCTTTTATTTTATAATACTTAATAATACATAATAGTACATAATAATACATAATAATAGTAATTGTTATTATAATTTTATTTATAATTATTATGCTAGTTTAATTTATTATAATTATGCCTTCCTCTTCGCTGTCGGCGATATCAATTACTTCTATATTATCCTCCTCCTCATCAGAGTCGGTGATATCAATGTCGTCATCCTCTTCATCAGATTCGGTGATATTGATGACTTCTATATTTTCTGAAATCAAATCAAATTTAAAAATTAATCTTAACGCTTTTCTGCACAGAGAAAATCGAAAATTTGATGCCAAATTGTAAAAAATCTTGTCTGCTCTCTCTTACCATTGGTCGACTGTACTTCTATCTCGTCATCCTCTTCATCAGATTCGGTGATATCGATGACTTCTATATTTTCTGAAATCAAATTTAAAAATTAATTTGAACGCTTTTCTGCACAGAAAAAATCGAAAATTTGATGAAATTGTAAAACATGTTGTCTGCTCTCTCTTACCATTGGCCAACTGTACTTCTACCTCGTCATCCTCATCGCTGTCGGTTGATTCATATACACCTTCTAAAATCAAAGATTTTTATTTAAAGATTAATTTTAGAGTTTATGTTCTATACAGAAACATGAATTTTGGATGTAAACTTACGTATAATTTGTCCCAACCACCGCTCCGCGTTTATGTGGTCTTCCTCGAACATTGCTAAAATTGAATTAATTATTATTTAAAAATTTGAAAACCTGGATTATTATACAATCTATTAAAAAACTTACGTGGGGGGCTTTGTTGTAACAAAACCTCCTCTTCCTCCCCATATACGGGTCTGCGGTATTCTACTGTGTAGAACATTGTCGCAATTCTAACTTGAACTGTTTGCTGGTGACTCCTTGGTGACTTTTATATGGTCCATCGCTATCTCTTTGTAACAAATATGTGTCGTTAGGAGAGGGTGGCAAATGTACAAAATCAGCATAGCCTAACGTAATAATAACATCATATGTCGCACATGCAGTCAACCGCATCCTCACATTGATGTATCAGCACATTATTATTTCTTTACCGTTTCATTATCGTTTCTTACCGTTTCATTACCATTTCTTTACCGTTTCTTTACCGTTTTTTACCGTTTTTTACCGTTCTTTATCGTTTTTTACCGTTTTTACCGTTTACGTTACCGTTTCATTACCGTTTCTTTACTGTTTCACTCCCGTTTCATTACCGTTTCTTACCGTTTCTTTACCGTTTCTTTACCGTTTTTTACCGTTTTTTACCGTTCTTTATCGTTTTTTACCGTTTTTACCGTTTACGTTACCGTTTCATTACCGTTTCTTTACTGTTTCACTCCCGTTTCATTACCGTTTCTTACCGTTTCTTTACCGTTTCTTTACCGTTTTTTTGCTGTTTCACTCCCGTTATTTACCGTTTCTTTTCGTGACCTTTGATATGTATAATAAATTTTATTATAATATTTTACTTTTTATTATAATGTTACATTTATCGATTATATTAGTAAATTTTATGTGAAATTATTGCAATAAATATTGTGTGCTCTCTTACTATTATCGGTCGACTGTTTCTCATTTTTATCCTCCCTCTCATCATCAGCCTCGTAGACATCTGATCCCAACCATCATACACCCTTGACATAGTCGTATGTCCAAAATGATATCACCCATCTTTGGTCGCCAGTTCAAAACGTTTTCATCTAATTTTGGTCGGTTCAAACTGTTTCGATAATACATACAGAGTTCGCGTTTATCGTGTCGCTCTATCTTTAAAATTAACATATCATCATTGCACAAATTATATTATTATTTGCACGTAGAAATGTATGTCATGGAACAACACTATACGTGTAAACTTGCCACCACCTGCCGGAATTTTTATATAGAAATTTTGAAAGTTAAAGTTATTCAGCACTCTGATGTCTGGATGCATTATAAGCTCCTTCAATTCAGTATTTATCTCATATGCATTCTCAGTCGCAATTCTACGTGCATCTTCCACTATCTGATTGATGTGCTCCAGCACTAAGTCACGGGGCCAGCACTTTTGGGAGTAGAACCTGAGAACTTCAACATTTTCCTTCACTCCACGTTTGTTTATTCCCCTCAAACCGAGTTCTCTGTCACGCAAAAACTGCACCATCAATATCTTTCTTGATTTTGTCTCCATTTCAGCCGTTCAATTTGTTGCATGTGTCCCGTATCTGTTGCTGCTTGAGTCTCGACTGAACTATGCGCTGATGTAATACTCATGATTTTATATGTTTCAAAACGTGCAAAATATGCATATCTCCATGATCTTCATGATGGTATCTTGTTTCACATTTTTTCTGCGCATCTTGCTGTCAACCACAAATCGATGCGACAGCACTAAAATGCTACATTGTGACGCATAAGAGAGAGACAGAAATCTTACTGTTGACCACAAATTGATGTGTTAGCACAAAAATGCTACATTGGGATGCATAAGAGAGAGATCTTACATGAATACTTATGGACTGTACCATTGAAATAATTACCGTTTTTTACCGTTTCATACCGTTTTTACCGTTTACGTTACCGTTTCTTTACCGTTCTTTACCGTTTCTTTACCGTTTTTTACCGTTTCATACCGTTTTTTACCGTTTACGTTACCGTTTCTTTACCGTTCTTTACCGTTTCTATACCGTTTTTTTACCATTTCATACCGTTTTTTACCGTTTTTTTACCGGTCTTTACCGTTTCTTTAACGTCTCTTTACCCGTTTTTACATAACATATTATCCATGATGTATAACACGCAAAATCTTGTCGCGGGGGCACAGTGTACGTGCTCATTAGTAATAAGAATATCATGTGTCACATTCTTTTTCTTGCGCATCTAATTGTCGAATGCATACGTTTCCAGAATATTAGAGTTTGCAGCTGTGACTAAAAAATCACGTTGCGAAATGCGCGGGCGGCGCGGACGGCGCGGATGGCGCGGGCGGCGCAAAACCGCCGCAAAATCCGCCGCGGAAACCGCCGCGAAAAAAACCGCCGCGGAAACCGCCGCGAAAACCGCCGCAAATCGGTAAAATGATATATCGAAAGCAGATAAAAAAAATTATATAATATCGGTAATTACCGATCGTTGGTATTATGTAGATATGCTGGTAAAAATTATGTAAATATATGTTGATAAAAAATTAAATGTTGGTATATAAGATCGGTAATAAATTACCGATTGTCGGTACTATCGGTATTGTGTAATTATATATTGGTAAAAATTA
>NW_022639518.1:1571632-1574407 GCF_010583005.1 Odontomachus brunneus | reverse complement strand
CCCGTGACGTCACCCCCGTGACGTCATACCCCCCGCCTGCGGTACCCCTCGCCCCTCACACCCCCCTCGGAGGACCTTAGTTAGAACCCCTATACTATACCTACTCATTTAAAAATGAATTCAGGATTGCTGACTGAATTCTTTGTGAATTTTCTGTGCTATCTAAGAAGATAATAACGTACTTGTTTTACATGATTGATAAAATAACATATTAATGGGTAACTAAAAAAATATTTTTCAAAAATATATTGAAATAATACATATATTCTGACTTTCATTCAGACTATCATTTTCAATGTTACTATTCCATAGCACAGAAGCTTGAAGCAATATTGCTACAACGTTGCAACATTGCATATTGCAATGCAATGTTGCAGAAACATTGTAGTGACATTAATTTGAAATATTATTTTAACAATATTACAGCAAATTTTAAAAATATTGCGAATATAATATAATATATTTTACTTATTTACTAATTATTTTTGTTACTCAATGAACAAACAATATTTAAAAAAACATTTTTAAAAAATTTGAAAAGATTTTTTTTAAATATTTTTTAATGAAATTTTTAAAACATTAAAAATAATGGGTCAAGTTCTCTTTTTTCATTAAAATAACGTTTTTTAACGTTTGGAAGATTGTTTTGTATTTTAATATTTAATAAATATTTATTTTTACATTTAAAAAACGTTTTTCTAAATGTTAACATTTAACATTTAAAAAATATTTTCTAAATGTTAAAATAAATGTTTATTAAATATTAAAAATCAAAACATTTTTCCAAACGTCAAAAAACATTAAAAAAAGTTTTTTTAATGAAGAACCCTTATAGAAATATCATACTAAGAATCATTGATAATTTCTTATTTTCAGTATTAAAAATATTGGATAATAAGTAATTATCAATGATTCTTAGTATGATATTTCTATAAGGGAAAAGAGAACTTATCCCATTATTTTTAACGTTTTAAAAATATTTCTTCAAATGTTTTTCTAATTGTAATGTTTTATAATCTCAACACCTAGGTAAACATATTTTACAGAAATATTTTATGCATATACAGTGGTGATCATGAAAATAGAGCTATCTATAGAAAATTTATTAAACTACTTATTTCATCCGTCTATCTTTACCTACCATATAATGTTATTTATTAGACGGTAATAATAATTCGTATCAACTAAAAAACATAATAAACAATTGCCGAAATAAAGTACATATAGTGTTGGGATAATTTTGAAATGCTCTATGCTGTAAGTAGTCTGGTCATAATAATAAAGCCAAATTATTAATGTAAGTTTATTAACATAAAAATAGTTTGTAAAATATTAATATGATTTTATAGGTTAGGTATAGTAAAATTTTAAGGAAATTTAATCAATTATCTAAAATTGCAGTGAAAATGGGGCGAAATATTCACTGTAGGACTAATGAGAGAGTAAATATTTTAACTTTATGCCACGAAGGAAAGTCGCAACGAGAAATTGCAAAAATTATTGGTCGCTCTAGAAAAATGGTGGAAAATGCATTAAAATGCAAAAATAATGAAGAAACTCAAGGTCCCAAACGAAAAACGACATCTCGTATGATCGTCAAATTATACGTGTTTCTAAAATAGACCCATTTAAGGGTGCGTTCAGATTCCTCATCCGGGTGCACTCTATTACTAGAAACACTATAGTATATGTGACATATACTATAGCACTTCTAGTAATAGAATACACCCGGGTGGGGAATCTGAACGCAGCCTAAGGGGATGCTGAATACCGACATTATCTATTTTTCACTATTCTTTTAGACGGCTGCATAGAATTGAAAATGCTTTTACAGAGTAAATATAGATATGCTAATGTATGCAAAACAGCCCAGTATAGCATAAAAAACAAACAAAAATTTTATATTTATTATTTATGCCATATCTCCGTTTCATATAAAAAATACTGAATGAGTGTGTAGAAAATGAAAGTCATTTTGTACGCAGGGGACATTAGTGAACATTACGAGGTCATCAGATAATGACTTGAAGGGCTAGATAAAAAAAATAGTGCAAAATACGATTTGCTTGCACACATGCGGACGTGTATTTGGGACTCCTCATTATTACGGTAAGGAGGAGCGGTATTAGTTCCAACGTTTCTCCAGAGAGAGGGCCGATTTTCATCACACACGAAGCGCATATGGAGGATTCACACTGCGTCCGATGTCCGACGTACGACATCCGATATCCAATAGGGGAACAGCTTTCTAATAGAGAATTAAATTCTCCATTAGAAAGCTGTTCTCTTATTGGATATCGGACGTTGTACATAGGACATCTGACGTGGTGTGAATCCTCCAATATCCTTTTTAGCATACTGATGATGACACAGCCACACAAAAAAAAAATTTTTTTTGGCCCCGGGGTCTGACTATGTTTACTGTATGTTTTTGGGGTCCCTGAATCCGAATCCAAGGTCAGATTGACCCCATCACGTCAGGATTTTGCCATAACCTCAAAAAACCCTATAATCAACGCTGTTTAGCCCTGTGACGTTGTTACTCATGCTTTAAACTAAAAAACCAATCTGTTAATCCACATAAACCCATAACCCTACAACCCCATAACTCCATAACCATCAACCCTATAATCCCGTAACCCCATAACCCCATAACCCCGATATTAAAGAAAATAAATCAGCATAGTCAATCTGCATTATATCAATGTTACAAAACAAGAACCCATAACCCTATAATTCCATAACTCCATAACCCCGTAACCCCAAAACCCCGTA
>NW_022639518.1:1571419-1571622 GCF_010583005.1 Odontomachus brunneus | reverse complement strand
ATATATAAATATATATGTCTGGATATATTCCATCTCCGAATAAAAAAGATTTCATATATAATTATGTAAAATTATATATAATTTTACATTATTACTTATAATTATCTATGAAATTTGTCCATACATGTTAATATGTTACTTATATATAATCATATATAATTATATGTACAATTTCATATATAATTTAACATAATTATGCATAT
>NW_022639518.1:1569249-1571409 GCF_010583005.1 Odontomachus brunneus | reverse complement strand
TCATAAAATTATTTATAATTTTATATATAAGATTATATATAATTAGATAATTTTATATATATGATTATATATAAGTAACATATATTAACATGTATGGACAAATTTCATAGATAATTATATGTAATAATGTAAAATTATATATAATTTTATATAATTTTACATAATTATGTATAAAATCTTTTTTTGGAGATGGAATATATCCAGACATATATATTTTTTAACATTAAAAATACGTGCGTAGAAAATGAGAGTTATTTATATACGCATTTTACAAAAATTTAATATAAAGTGTAGTAAAAAGAAATCCATTATTTTTCCAATAGATGGCTTTAGTAATGTGTATCTCGCATTGTATAAGTGTAATCGGTTTACGCTAGATGGCGTTAGAAAGATAAGATTTCGTACTAAAAAAACTTCTCAGACAGTTTTGCGATTGTTTGACTTAGTATTGTTTGAGCGCGCGTCAAAGATGGACACCAGCAAAGAGAAAATACGCCATATTTTACAGTTTTTCTTCGATAAAGGCGAAAACGCAAGCCAGGTGGCTGAAAATGTGAATAGTGTTTATGGTTCTGATACTGTAACAGCCAATCACGCGCCATTTTGGTTTCATCGATTCCGTTCCGGTAATTTTGATGTCAAAGATGCACCACGCTCTGAAAGGCCAATTGTCGAAAATTTCGATAAAATAATGGATATCGTCGAGTCCGACCGTCATGTAAGCACTGTTTTGATTGCCCAGGAGCTAAACATTGCACAAAAAACCGTTTGAAACCACTTGAATAAGGCTGGATACAAAAAGAAGCTCGATGTATGGGTGCCACACGAGTTAACGCAAAAAAACCTCATGGACCGAATTTCCATCTGCGAATCGCTGCTGAATCGCAACAAAATCGACTAATTTCTGCAGCGGATGGTGACTGGTGATGAAAAGTGGGTCACTTACGACAACGTCAAGCGAAAACGGTCGTGGTCGAAACGCGGTGAGCCGGCGCAAACGGTGGCCAAGCCAGGATTGACGGTTAGGAAGGCTTTGCTGTGTGTTTGGTGGGATTGGCAGGGAATCATCCACTATGAGCTGCTCCCCTACGGCCAAACTCTTAATTCGGATCTGTACTGTCAACAATTGGACCGTCTGAAGGAATCAATTGCCCAGAAGCGGCCAGATTTGGCCAATAGGAGAGGAATTGTGTTCCATCAAGACAACGCCAGGCCACACACATCGATAGTGACTCGCCAGAAGCTCCGGGAGCTTGGTTGGGAGGTTCTTATGCATCCACCTTATAGTCCGGATCTGGCACCAAGTGATTACCACCTGTTCCTGTCTATGGCGAATGATTTTGCTGGTGAAAAATTCGCCTCAAGAGAAGCTTGTGAAAATCAACTGTCCCAATTTTTTGCCAATAGGGACAAGGGTTTCTATGAGAGAGGCATAATGGAATTACCTTCAAAATGGCAACAAGTTATCGAACAAAACGGTGCATATTTGACCTAAATTGGATCATTCTAATTATGCTAAATAAAGCCTTCAATTTCATGCAAAAATAATGGATTTCTTTTTACTACACCTTATATTTATCTGACATATGCCCTATATACCTGACATTGCATCATATTTTCGCTTCATATAAAAAATTGTGAGTGCATATGTAGAAAATTAAAGTTATTTTACACGCAGGAGACATTAGTGAATATTACGAGGCCATCAGATTACGACTTGAAGAGCTACATACAAAAAATAGTGAAAAATACGATTTGGTTGCACGCGTGCGGACGTGTATCTGGGACCCAATTCCTGACGGCGTGCGAGTGAGATGCGCATGCGAAGAGCCTCATAAGGCTGAGTTCTCACTTAGCGCGTCACGCGTTGCGTCGTCCATCGCGGACCAATAAAATCGTCCTATTTTATTGCCTAACTTTACGACGAATAAAATAGGACGATTTCATTGGTCCGCCAAGGACGACGCGACGCGTGACGCGCTAAGTGGGAACGCACTCTAATTATATATAATTATGTATGGACAAATTTTATATACGATTATGCATGAAAAATGTTTCATCCAATTAGGATTTGATATACTACAACAATATTACTATAATATTACAAAGTGCAATATTACAAAGTAATATTTCGATAATATTATTGTAATATTACATTAT
>NW_022639518.1:1567836-1569239 GCF_010583005.1 Odontomachus brunneus | reverse complement strand
TATATATAATTATGTATGGACAAATTTTATATACGATTATGCATGAAAAATGTTTCATCCGATTAGGATTTGATATACTACAACAATATTACTGTAATATTATAGTGCAATATTACAAAGTAATATTTCGATAATATTATTGTAATATTACATTATAACATGTTATATTCGTTGTAATATTACAATATTACTACGATATCCTTTATAGAAATATCATACTAAGAATCATTAATAATTACTTATTATCCAGTATTTTTAATACTGAAAATAAGTAATTATCAATGATTCTTAGTATGATATTTCTATAAGGGACTACTGTGATATAATATACATGAGATATTTTCCTCATTGTTATAATTATAATATGTGCTATAAGTTATAAGACAGTGAAAACAAGTTCAGATGAAAGCCAGAAATTCATTTTATCAAGATCTGATCAGACATAATCAGATATAACGTTATATATGATTAAGATCTGTCCATATATAATAATATATAATCATATATAAAATTATATATGGTATAATATATAATATATACAAATATAATTTTATATCACAATCTGGAATCATATTTGAATTATATCTTATTATATCTGATCAGATCTTGACAAAATCCATTTCTGGCTTTTATCTGAACTATTTTTTCCCGGCATTACATTCCATCAACTGCAATCTGTGCAATTACCCAATGAAAAATTTTTCTCATATAATTATACAAAATTATATACAATTATATATAATTATATATAATTATATATTATTATGTATCAAATTTGTCCATTCATGTTCATACATTCTATTTATATATCTAATTATTCATAATTATATATAATTATATATTATTATATATCAAATTTGTCCATTCATGTTCATACATTCTATTTATATATCTAATTATTCATAATTATATATAATTATATATTATTATATATCAAATTTGTCCATTCATGTTCATACATTCTATTTATATATCTAATTATTCATAATTATATATAATTATATATTATTATGTATCAAATTTGTCCATTCATGTTCATACATTCTATTTATATATCTAATTATACATAATTATGTATAATTATATATTAGGACCTTAACTTAGTTTCCGCCCAAAAAATACTGAGAAAAAGCATTTATTGTAAAAAATTTATTTAAATTATTTCAATGAAAGTATTTTCCATCACTTTCTACAACTTTTTGCCATCTTTCTGGCAACTGGGCGATACCATCTCGATAAAACGATGTTTGTTTCGAAGCAATCCATTCGTCCACCCATTCTCGCACTTCTTCAACATTTCGGAAGCGTGTACCACTCAAGCCGTGCTGCATCGATCTGAACAAGTGGTAATCAGAAGGCGCTATGTCTGGTGAGTACGCTGGGTGAGGAAGAGTTTCCCATTC